>NC_091619.1:38249102-38553202 GCF_027580195.1 Bos mutus
TCAGTAATCACAGCATTTTCACTGGGTGGGGAGACCTACAAATAAAACAATGTTAATAAGTATCAATTTATGACTCACTTTATACCACTGAATAGTCTATAAACTAATCAATAGTCTAAAATTATTTCTGAATCTTTGGTAACTGCATTTCTTTACAATTGTTTGAAAATATTAACATTGCATTGGAAATATCCTGCTGAAAAAAATTATCTTGGAAATAAAACGTAAAGTCACTGACAATTTCAAATTTTTTTCTTCCTCAGAAAACTGTTTTACTTAGAGTACTTTAATTGTGAAGTAAAATGTTGTCCCAGCTTTCAGACACAGGGGATACTACTACTTATTCTCAGCACAGCAATTTCTGCAACTTATACAATGAACAATACTCACCTGAACCCCTCCAAATCCTTTAGGAGCTAAGTATCGCTCACATTCAAGAGCAATATCGACCCAGCGCCACTCAAACAGATGAACAATGGAGGTCCGTCCAGATTTGACGTGTGGGTCATACTGAGCCCAGCAGAACCCAATTGCTGAAAGCAACAGAAAAAACTTCATTTTGCTTTGAAGTTGTCAGTGTTCTTTCCAGCAACTATTTATATTCCTATAAGAAGTATATATTACAAAATAAATGTTAAATGAGCAAACACTTGAGCACAAACTGTTTATTCATAATCTGAAAAGAAATATTGATAATAATTTAAACAGATGAAGAACATCCATAAAATCTCCCAAGAATACCATCTAAATGAGCTTTAGTAACAATGCTTTCCTTATCGTGGGAATATTAACCTTTTAAACATCTGGTATTAAATATTTATAAAGTGTGTAATCATGTATTATTTAAGTAGGATTAGATCTTATATCTAAAGTCCTTCACTAACAGAAGGAAAATAACAATTAGAGTCACCTGAACTCACAGTCAAAATATTTCCCTAACTATCTATTGCAAACATTTGCAGGGTTTCAATTTCAAAATGAACAAAATATTCAGTTCAGTTTTGGTTTTACCCCCAACCAAAATTTTTGATTATTGAAGTTTCTGCATTAAGAAATTAAGTTTCAATATGACATTTTATTGTGAGGTTAATAATAGATATTAATTATACATACAGTCATAGAATATCAGATATATCAAGAGATTAAATAAAGAGAAGTTAATTCTATGGCTTCTTTTCCATTAGGACATCATCACAGGACTCAAGTTTGACCAAGTATAAGATCTTTAGGCTTATTCACTCCAGGAGTGCACACAGAGCATCTGAGCAAACCCCTTAGTGAAAGTATTGTATCAAAACATCTATTCTGATGTTCTGGATTTTTTTCAAAACTATAGGTTTCACCATCAAAAGCAGTGTCACTGTCAAAAACTTTGGATTCAGATAAGGTAAGTAATTAAATGCTAATGATCACAGTACTGAGGTAAAGCATATTTCACAATATAAGCATTGATGCATTTACCTTCTGTTTCTAATCTTAAAAATACATTAGGGTAACCAAGTGAGGCAACAAGTCAATTCTCAGTAGACTTATTTATATGTCGATTGAGCAGGGGGTTTTGAACAGCATTAGGGGTCAAAGTGAGCCTGGAGTGATGATTCTAGATAATCAAAAAAAAAGAAACAAAGAATAGATCTGATGATTGAAATAATTCTAATAGCTCTCTAATTTCTAACAGGAAATGATAAAAATCATTGGGAATTCTAAAGTGTTTCTGCTTGGCTACAGGGGATGTTCCATTCTATTTTAATGTTAAGATTCTATGATCTTAATCTGCAGTAATACAGTTGTTTGTTGTTCTGAGAATAAGAGGAGACAGCGGAATTTTATTTCGGAATTCAGGAAAATTTAACATCCATAAAATCCATATACCCAACATTTCCAGTCAGAAATATTTTGTGGTCAGATTAACATGATCAGAAACTGTAATAATAACATTCTACTAATTAAAAAAAAAAAAAAGAACTGAGAGCCAACACTTCTCTCTTTCCCAAGAAATTAGGAAATCCTGAAGAAAGGACTCATGAAAAAAATAAAGGCAAAACTTGATCAAATGATTAAGGGTAAGGAGTAATTCTGAATAATATAAATGCCTCTATCTCTAAGATGGATTGTAGTTAAGTTCCCATAGATTGACTGGTAAAGTCTAGAGAAAGAAACTATGCATGTAAAGTGAAATTCTTTCTAATATAAATAAATTAAAAGGTGATGATTATTGGATACTTAGGCAATAAAGTGTTGCAGGAAAGAGATTCCTAGTAGACTAAACAAGACTGGCACTAAAAAGCTCTATTTTGGCTTTGGTGTGGAAGCGTGGTTTCAACAGCATAGTCTTTTAACAAGGAAACAGCATCAGCAGGAAAGGGGCTGGTGGTCTATATTAGTTAAGAGGTAGTTCCACATGGTACCTTAACAGGCATCAAGGAAGCCACAATGCAAACAAGGAAAATGGCAGGTTGCCACATAGTTCAGAAGAAAACAATTATGCTTGAGATTGTATCATATCTTCCAGGTAGAGAATCTGGGAGGCTTTGAGGGCAAGCTGTCAGTGCCACAGTAAATAGATAGAGCTTGAGACATAGCATGAAACATGTGAATCTTTGGACACATCTTCACTGAGACCAGAGTGTTGATATGAATACCTAACTGAGCAAACAAAGATATTGGTTAAAGAATCCATTTTTATTCAGCAAATTTGCACTGTCAGGGAAAATAACAAATGAATTAATTTTGAGTCTAGGATATAGTGAAAAATTAAGATCACATGGAGTAGAACACCCTTAAAATGAGGGGTTATATGTATGCCAGCAAAGTGATATGACAAGTGAGTCCAGAAAAGAGAATTTTGGAGAGATACTGTAGAGCAAAAAGAAGCATAAGAAATAACAGGAATGCTTTGGATTTGAAGTGATTTAAAAAATCAAGTAAAATATGTTAGTTTTGTGACTAGGAAGTAAGGGATACAGATAGCTTTGGACTAGAATTAAAAACTCAAAAAACCTCAAGACATTTTTTGTCTCTATCTCTTGGCTCTGCATTTCTATGTCTTTCTTGGCTTAATTCTCAGGCAGGCTTTTGCCGCACAGTGGCAAAACTGTTCAAATGCAAAGTTTACTTCCCACCAGTCTGGCAAACTCAGGGAAAAAAATAAGCACCTCTTTCTCAACAGTTTAAGCCAAAGACTCAAGACTGATTCTTAATTGGTTTCTGACTTGGTTTATAAACCCATCCCTGAACAGAATATTGTGACAAGGAAATGGATTGTCTTGATTGTCCTATCCTAGATCATATGCCTACCACTGCAGGTGAGAAATAAGGCTAACTATGCATTAACAGACAGGGCTTCCCTGGTGGCTCAGACAATAAAGAATCTGCCTGTGATTCAGGAGACCTGGCTTTGATTCCTGGGTCGAGAAGATCCCCTGGAGAAGGGAATGGCAACCCACTCCAGGATTCTTGCCTGGAGAATTCCATGGACAGAGGAGTCTGGTGGGCTACAGTCTATGGGGTCGCAAAGAGTCAGACACGACTGAGTGACTAACACTTTCACTTTCATGCCTTAACAGAATGGGTGAAATATGGTCTCTGTGTGATTACAGGAAAGCTATGTGCTGTTACCAATAAAGGAGGAGAAGATGCTTGACAGGGATAAATACTCATCACATTTCACATGTTGAAATCTTCTGGTTCATGTGTATAGTATCCTAGAAGATATTATCACTAAAAGTCATTGCTAACTATGGAAGCTATATAATCAGAATTATGGTAATGGAAAGTATCATGCACATGTAAGTATGCTAATACATTGGTGTCTATGATAAAAGCTGAGTTTGGTTTTTGTTTGATATTTCATATATATACTTGCCTTTGTTATTTTTGTCCTATATTATTATTACAAATTCTGAAGGTATTTTCCATATGACTTTGAGATTCTTCCTATTAAAGTATATAGAGTATATTTTCTTACGCAAATGACATTATCCTCAAAGCCACTAAATATAGCTCTTAGGCTGATCCACATGTCTTCCTTTAATCAATGGAATATTTTCACACTGAAGCAAGCAAAGGCTTTATGTGTCCTTTCCTGATTAGACTTGGTCCCTGTATTTCTGCCTTGAACCATAAAAAGAATATACCTTGTGTAGCCACTGATTGAAGAAAATGGATCAGATGTGACTTTAATTGACAGCCTGAAGTCAAGTCCAGGTAAACTGCAGCATGAAGCAGAGATATCTCAACCTGCAGACCTCAGAGCAAGAAATATAAGCATTTGTTGTTTTAACTGCCTGAGATTTTGAGTTTATTGATTATGCAGCATTATTAAAACTGAAAACTATTCAACTTTTTATACTATTTGTGAGTTACATTCTACTTATTTTCAACATTATACATTGCTGTATAAAAATAGTGCTATAAAAAATAGTAAGAAGATTTTGACATATTACAGATTATTTCATAATACAGACTTCCCAGGTGGAGCTAGTGGTAAAGAATCCACATGCAAATGCTGATATGCAAGAGACAAGGGTTAGATCCCTGGGTCTGGAAGATCCCCTGGAGTAGGAAATGGCAACTGCGTCAATATTCTTGTTTGAGAAATCCCATGGACAGAGGAGCCTGGCAGACTCCATGGAGCTACAAAGACCTAGACATGACTGAGCACACATACATACATTTCATAAATGACTTTACAAAAATTTAACTGTTAAACCTCTCAAAAATGGCCTTCCCTTGTGGCTCAGTTCATAAAGAGTCTGTCTGCAATGAGGGAGACCTGCGTTCAATCCCTGGATTGGGAAGATCCCCTGGAGAAGGGAACAACTACCCACTCCAGTATTCTGGCCTGAAGAATTCCATGGACTATGCAGTCCATGGGGTCGCAAACAGTCAGACACAACTGAGTCACTTTCACTTTGGGCTTCCCTAGTAGCTCAGAAAATCCCTGGAATTTCCCACCCTGGAAAATCCCATGGGCAGAGGAGCCTGGTAGGCTGCAGTCCACGGGGTCGCTAAGAGTCGGACACGACTGAGCAACTTCACTTTCACTTTCCACTTTCATGCATTGGAGAAGGAAATGGCAACCCACTCCAGTGTTCTTGCCTGGAGAATCCCAGGGATGGGGGAGCCTGGTGGGCTACCGTCTATGGGGTCGCACATAGTCGGACATGACTGAAGTGACTTAGCAGTAGCAGTAGCTCAGAGGGTAAAGCATTTGCTTGCATGCAGGAGACCCAGGTTTGATCCCTGTGCCAGGAAGATCCCCTGTAGAGGGAAATTGCAATCCACTCCAGTATTCTTGCCTGGAGAATTTCATGGACTGAGGAGCCTGGCAGGCTACAGTCCATGGGGTTGCAGAGAGTTGGACATGACTGAGTGACTAACACACACCCTCTCCAAAAAAATTTCCCATGTAAAATATTGAAATTAAACATCAAAATATAATATTTTAAAGGGTTCTTCCTGTGCTTAAGTTTAAAAGCAACATATCATGCTCCTATAGATGTTTTCAAGCTGCCAAGGACAAGGAGGGAGAATGTGAGGACAGGCAATCCAGCCCCTAAACATCCCTTTGCAACTCCATACAGAGTAGCCTCATTACTATATTTTTCTTTTGGTATTTCACATAATGTTTTAATTTTAAAAAGGGCAGAGTGAGGAGATTCTCCTGATAAATTAAAAAACAAATTTGTAGCCTACTTGACTACAAAATCATCTTAAATAGAAAATAACAAATTTTCCCCTTACTCCTAAAGGTAATTTGTTTATATATACACTAATTAAATCCACATGTAAATAGCTAAAATAACAAAATAACTATGCTAATGATTCATCAGTTCAGTTCAGTTCAGTCGCTCAGTCGTGTCCGACTCTTTGCAACCCCATGAATCGCAGCACGCCAGGCCTCCCTGTCCATCACCATCTACTGGAGTTCACTCAAACTCACGTCCATCGAGTCATTGATGCATTCCAGCCATCTCATCCTCTGTCATTCCCTTTTCCTCCTACCCCCAATCCCTCCCAGCATGAGAGACTTTTCCAATGAGTCAACTCTTCACATGAGGTGGCCAAAGTATTAGAGTTTCAGCTGTAGCATTATTCCTTCCAAAGAACACCCAGGGCTGATCTCCTTTAGAATGAACTGGTTGGATCTCCTTGCAGTCCAAGGGACTCTTAAGAGTCTCCAACACCACAGTTCAAAGTATCAATTCTTCAGCACTCAGCCTTCTTCACAGTCCAACTCTCACATCCATACATGACCACAGGAAAAACCATAGCCTTGACTAGATGGGCCCTTTGTTGGCAAAGCAATGTCTCTGCTTTTGAATATGCTATCCAGGTTGGTCATAACTTTCCTTCCAAGGAGTAAGCGTCTTTTAATTTCATGGCTGCAGTCACCATCTGCAGTGATTTTGGAGCCCCAAAAAATAAAGTCTGACACTGTTTCCAATGTTTCCCCATCTATTTCCCATGAAGTGATGGGACCAGAAGCCATGATCTTCGTTTTTTGAAGGTTGAGCTTTAAGCCAACTTTTTCACTCTCCTCTTTCACTTTCATCAAGAGGCTTTTTAGTTCCTCTTCACTTTCTGCCATAAGGGTGGTGTCATCTGCATATCTGAGGTTATTGATATTTCTCCTGGCAATCTTGATTCCAGCTTGTGCTTCATCCAGCCCAGCGTTTCTCATGATGTATTCTGCATAGAAGTTAAATAAGCAGGGTGACAATATACAGCCTTGACGTACTCCTTTTCCTATTTGGAACCAGTCTGTTGTTCCACGTCCAGTTCTAACTGTTGCTTTCTGACCTGCATACAGGTTTCTCAAGAGGCAGGTCAGGTGGTCTGGTATTCCCATCTCTTTCAGAGTTTTCCACAGTTTATTGTGACCCACACAGTCAAAGGCTTTGGCATAGTCATTAAAGCAGAAATAGAGGTTTTTCTGGAACTCTCTTGCTTTTTCCATGATCCAGTGATTCATCACAGAGGAAATTTTCCTTTCCTGATCAGTTTAAATAACCACGTTATAAAAAGTAGGCATTTTCCCTATCACCCCTTTAACCAAGCTTTTACTAGAATATGTGCCACGTTAAACCTTGTTAATATAAAAGATTCTAGCTACGTGTGAAGGGTACTCTTGAGAGAGGAAGTGAGATATTCTATCATTTGCATTCATAAGTCTCCATCTGTGGAATATATGTGTTACTGCTACATAGAAAATAAAAATACTTCCAAGCAACTTTTCAGCTGATGTGTAAGTAGAAATGATTATTACAGGTTTTGTCAGTCAGAGCATTCTTTAGTCTTAAGTGAAAAATGGTAGAGTAGGCAGAAACTGATATTTAGTGGCTGGAAGACTGCTCAGAGTCCACTTACATATCTTCCCCATTATGATATTACTACCAATGCAGTCATACCTCTGAGTTAAGATCATTTCCAGGAGACTCTTAAAATAATCATTAAAATTTAATTCAGTTGACATAAATATTATTAAGCCTTTAAAACTACGGTTTTTCCAGTAGTCATGTATGGATGTGCGTGTTGGACTATAAAGAAAGCTGAGCACCAAAGAATTGATGCTTTTGAACTGTGGTGTTGGAGCAGACTCTTGAGAGTCCCTTGGACAGCAAGGAGATCAAACCAGTCAATCCTAAGGGAGATCATTCCTGAATATTCATTGGCAGGACTGATGCTGAAGCTGAAACTCCAAAACTTTGGCCACCTGATGCAAAGAACTGACTCATTGGAAAAGCCCCTAATGCTGGGTAAGATTGAAGGCAGGAGGAGAAGGGGATGACAGAGAATGAGATGGTTGGATGGCATCACCGACTTGATGGACAGTTTGAGCAAGCTCCGGGAGTTGGTGATGGACAGGGAAGCCTGGCATGCTACAGTCCATGGGGTTGCAAAGAGTCGGACATGACTGAGCTACTGAACCTAACTAATTCTTGTGAGTTCTGCATGACCAAATGTTGCATAAGGGTAGGAAGGTTTCAAAAGGGAGATAAAATCAAAGACAATCGTGGGCCATAGATAAGAATTCCAGGAATTCCAAAGCAAATTAAGTATTAGAGAGAACTCTGAATATTTATTAAAATGTCAGTAGTAAAGAATAGAGAAAATGTATAGAAAGAAACCATAACTGAGGTTCTTTTTTATTCATATTCTTTATTAAAATTATTTATTTTGACATAAAATGCTTATTACATCTTTAAAACACAAAGAACCATGAAGGAGATTTATTTTTCCTTATTCAATTATTTTTTATTTTTTAAGGAATAGCTATCTTTACAGAATGCTCTGGCTTCTTTCTGCCACTTCACTCACTAGAGGAGTGGGTAGTCTTTTGATTAGTTTGGAAGGAAATATTGGACACATATAGCCTAGTTCCTTCTCTCTCTTGGCATTGATTTTTATTTTTTTTAATTTTTCTTCATTTTCTTTTTTAACTTTACAATATTGTATTAGTTTTGCCATATATCAAAATGAATCTGCCACAGGTATACATGTGTTCCCCATCCTGAACCCTGCTCCCTTCTCCCTCCCCATACCATCCCTCTGGGTCATCCCAGTGCACCAGCCCCAAGCATCCAGTATCGTGCATCGAACCTGGACTGGCGACTCATTTCATATATGATAGTATACATGTTTCAATGCCATTCTCCCAAATCATCCCACCCTCTCCCTCTCCCACAGAGTCCATAAGACTGATCTATACATCAGTGTCTCTTCTGCTGTCTCGTATACAGGGTTATTGTTACCATCTTTTTAAATTCCATATATATGCGTTAGTATACTGTATTGGTGTTTTTCTTTCTGGCTTACTTCACTCTGTATAATAGGCTCCAGTTTCATCCACCTCATTAGAACTGATTCAAATGTATTTTTTTAATGGCTGAGTAATACTCCATTGTGTGTATGTACCACAGCTTTCTTATCCATTCATCTGCTGATAGACATCTAGGTTGCTTCCATGTCCTGGCTATTATAAACAGTGCTGCAATGAACACTGGGGTACACGTGTCTCTTTCCCTTCTGGTTTCCTCAGTGTGTATGCCCAGCAGTGGGATTGCTGGATCATAAGGCAGTTCTATTTCCAGTTTTTTAAGGAATCTCCACACTGTTCTCCATAGTGGCTGTACTAGTTTGCATTCCCACCAACAGTGTAAGAGGGTTCCCTTTTCTCCACACCCTCTCCAGCATTTATTGCTTGTAGACTTTCGGATCATAGCCATTCTGACTGGTGTGAAATGGTACCTCATAGTAGTTTTGATTTGCATTTCTCTGATAATGAGTGATGTTGAGCATCTTTTCATGTGTTTGTTAGCCATCTGTATGTCTTTGGAGAAATGTCTATTTAGTTCTTTGGCCCATTTTTTGAATGGGTCATTTATTTTTCTGGAGTTGAGCTGTAGGAGTTGCTTGTATATTTTTGAGATTAGTTGTTTGTCAGTTGCTTCATTTGCTATTATTTTCTCCCATTCTGAAGGCTGTCTTTTCACCTTGCTTATAGTTTCCTTTGTTGTGCAGAAGCTTTTAAGTTTAATTAGGTCCCATTCGTTTATTTTTGCTTTTATTTCCAATATTCTGGGAGGTGCGTCATAGAGGATCCTGCTGTGATGTATGTCAGAGAGTGTTTTGCCTATGTTCTCCTCTAGGAGTTTTATAGTTTCTGGTCTTACGTTGAGATCTGTAATCCATTTTGTGTTTATTTTTGTGTATGGTGTTAGAAAGTGTTCTAGTTTCATTCTTTTACAAGTGATTGACCAGTTTTCCCAGCACCACTTGTTAAAGAGATTGTCTTTAATCCATTGTATATTCTTGCCTCCTCTGTCAAAGATAAGGTGTCCATATGTGCATGGATTTGTCTCTGGGCTTAGTATTTTATTCCACTGACCTCTATTTCTGTCTTTGTGCCAGTACCATACTGTCTTGATGACTGTGGCTTTGTAGTAGAGCCTGAAGTCAGGCAGGTTGATTCCTCCAGTTCCATTTTTCTTTCTCAAGATTGCTTTGGCTATTTGAGGTTTTTTGTATTTCCATACAAATTGTGAAATTATTTGTTCTAGCTCTGTGAAGGATACCGTTGGTATCTTGATAGGGATTGCATTGAATCTATAAATTGCTTTGGGTAGTATACTCATTTTCACTATATTGATTCTTCCAATCCATGAACATGGTATATTTCTCCATCTATTAGTGTCCTCTTTGATTTCTTTCACCAGTGTTTTATAGTTTTCTATATATAGGTCTTTAGTTTCTTTAGGTAGATATATTCCTAAGTATTTTATTCTTTTTGTTGCAATGGTGAATGGAATTGTTTCCTTAATTTCTCTTTCTATTTTCTCATTATTAGTGTATAGGAATGCAAGGGATTTCTGTGTGTTGATTTTATATCCTGCAACTTTACTATACGCATTGATTAGCTCTAGTAATTTTCTGGTGGAGTCTTTAGGGTTTTCTATGTAGAGGATCATGTCATCTGCAAACAGTGAGAGTTTTACTTCTTCTTTTCCCATTTGGATTCCTTTTATTTCTTTTTCTGCTCTGATTGCTGTGGCCAAAACTTCCAAAACTACGTTGAATAGTAGTGGTGAAAGTGGGCACCCTTGTCTTGTTCCTGACTTTAGAGGAAATGCTTTCAATTTTTCATCATTGAGGATAATGTTTGCTGTGGGTTTGTCATATATAGCTTCTATTATGTTGAGGTATGTTCCTTCTATTCCTGCTTTCTGGAGAGTTTTTATCATAAATGGATGTTGAATTTTGTCAAAAGCTTTCTCTACATCTATTGAGATAATCATATGATTTTTATTTTTCAATTTGTTAATGTGGTGCATTACATTGATTGATTTGTGGATATTGAAGAATCCTTGCATCCCTGGGATAAAGCCCACTTGGTCATGGTGTATGATCTTTTTAATGTGTTTTTGGATTCTGATTGCTAGAATTTTGTTAAGGATTTTTGCATCTATGTTCATCAGTGATATTGGCCTGTAGTTTTCTTTTTTTGTGGGATCTTTGTCAGGTTTTGGTATTAGGGTGATGGTGGCCTCATAGAATGGGTTTGGAAGTTTACCTTCCTCTGCAATTTTCTGGAAGAGTTTGAGTAGCATAGGTGTTAGCTCTTCTCTAAATTTTTGGTAGAATTCAGCTGCGAAGCTGTCTGGACCTGGGCTTTTGTTTGCTGGAAGATTTCTGATTACAGTTTCAATTTCCGTGCTTGTGATGGGTCTGTTAAGATTTTCTATTTCTTCCTGGTCCAGTTTTGGAAAGTTGTACTTTTCTAAGAATTTGTCCATTTCTTCCACGTTGTCCATTTTATTGGCATATAGTTTCTGATAGTAGTCTCTTATGATCCTTTGTATTTCTGTGTTGTCTGTTGGGATCTCTCCATTTTCATTTCTAACTTTATTGATTTGATTTTTCTCCCTTTGTTTCTTGATGAGTCTGGCTAATGGTTTGTCAATTTTATTTATCCTTTCAAAGAACCAGCTTTTGGCTTTGTTGATTTTTGCTATGGTCTTTTTTTTTTTTTTTTTTTTTTGCATTTATTTCTGCCCTAATCAAACACAAAGAACAAATATTAAAAGCAGCAAGGAAAAAACAACAAATAACACACAAGGGAATTCCCATAAGGATAACAGCTGATCTTTCAGTAGAAACTCTTCAAGCCAGGAGGGAATGGCAAGACATACTTAAAATGATGAAAGAAAATATCCTAAAGCCCAGATTATTGTACCCAGCAAGGATCTCATTCAAATATGAAGGAGAAATAAAAAGCTTTACAGACAAGCAAAAGCTGAGAGAATTCAGCACCACCAAACCAGCTCTCCAACAAATACTAAAGGATAGTCTCTAGACAGGAAACACAAAAAGGGTGTATAAATTCGAACCCAAAACAATAGATTAAATGGCAACGGGATCATACTTATCAATAATTACCTTAAACGTAAATGGGTTGAATGCCCCAACCAAAAGACAAAGACTTGGTGAATGGATATAAAAACAAGACCCCTACATATGTTGTCTACAAGAGACCCACCTCAAAACAGGGGACACATACAGACTGAAAGTGAAGGGCTGGAAAAAGATTTTCCATGCAAATAGAGACCAAAAGAAAGCAGGAGTAGCAATACTCATATCAGATAAAATAGACTTTAAAACAAAGGCTGTGAAGAGACAAAGAAGGTCACTACATAATGATCAAACGATCAATCCAAGAAGAAGATATAACAATTATAAATATATATGCACCCAACATAGGAGCACTGCAATATGTAAGACAAATGCTAACAAGTATGAAAAGAGAAATTAACTATAACACAATAATAGTGGGAGACTTTAATACCCCACTCACACCTATGGATAGATCAGCTAAACAGAAAATTAACATGGAAACACAAACTTTAAATGATACAATAGACCAGTTAGACCTAATTGATATCTATAGGACATTTCATCCCAAAACAATGAATTTCACCTTTTTTTCAAGCACACACAGAACCTTCTCCAGGATAGATCACATCCTGGGCCATAAATCTAGCCTTGGTAAATTCAAAAAATTGAAATCATTCCAAGCATCTTTTCTCATCACATGCAGTAAGATTAGATCTCAAATACAGGAGAAAAACTATTAGAAATTCCAACATATGGAGGCTGAACAACATGCTGCTGAATAACCAACAAATCACAGAAGAAATAAAAAAAGAAATCAAAATTTGCATAGAAACGAATGAAAATGAAAACACAACCCAAAACCTGTGGGACACTGTAAAAGCAGTCCTAAGGGGAAAGTTCATAGCAATATAGGCATACCTCAAGAAACAAGAAAAAAGTCAAATAAATGACCTAACTCTACACCTAAAGCAACTAGAAAAGGAAGAAATTAAGAACCCCAGGGTTAGTAGAAGGCAATGATTTTTATATGTTGATAAAGATATTCTTCTGAAGTCACTCTGCCTTTCCAGGGGCCCTGCTCCAGTTCAGCCTGTTGAGTATAAATGTCTATTTAATTCTTAAGTTCACTTTTAAGACTGTCATTTGCCCACTAATAAAAACTACAGAGTGAAGTAAGTCAGAAAGAAAAACACCAATACAGTACATTAATGCATATATATGGAATTTAGAAAGATGGTAACGATGAACCTATATGCAAGACAGCAAAAGAGACACAGATGTAAAGAACAGACTGTTGGACTCTGTGGGAGAAGCTGAGGGTGGGATGATTTGAGAGAATAGCATTGAAACATGTATATTATCATATGTGAAATAGATCACCAGTCCAGGTTCTATGCATGAGGCAGGGTGCTCAGGGCTGGTGCACTGGGATGACCCTGAGGGATGGGATGGGGAGTGAGGTGGGAGGGGGGGTTCAGGATGCGGAACACATGTACACCCATGGCTGATTCATGTGAATGTATGGCAAAAACCACCACAATATTGTAAAGTAATTAGCCTCCAATTAAAATAAAAGATAAATTAAAAAAAAAAAAAACAACCACTGTCTTCTGTCCATGAAATTCTTCAGGCAAGAATACTGGAGTGGGTAGCCCTTTCCTTCTCCAGAGGATTGTCCCAACTCAGGGTCTCCTGCATTGCAGGTAGATTCTTTACTGTCTAATCACCAGGGAAGCTCTCTCTTATATTATTAGCTTTTAAATAAAGGCAATGCTTTGGTTTCTATCTTCCTTACACTTTTCTTTGGTTTTTCAATAAATTTCACCCCAGAAACTGGGAGCATTTGGTAAATTTAAAACTAAACCTCTATGAAATGAAACTATATTTACCAAAATATGCTTTTCTCAGAAAAATTTCTATTTAAATATTAGTCATTTTTATTTTCCTTCCCTTTGTTGGCTGTTTTTTTTTTTTTAAACAAAAAATGGATATCAATTTCTTCATTGATTTGGTAACTTTAGAATATATATAAGGCAGAAAATACCCTGTAACAAATGATGCTTTTCCTTCTCAAATGAAAAAAAAAATTAATATATTTTCAGTTAAGGAGAATTTTGTTGGATAAAATTTATTAATACTCATTATGATATAGGAAAACATTTTATAATTGAGCTCTCTTCTACAAAGCCAGGAATATTCCTAAAACCATTAGTTTCTGGCAGATTGAGGGGCTTTTCAAAATTTTATATTAAGCTTGAAGTGTCCCTTGCTGCTGCTGCTGCTAAGTCGCTTCAGTCGTGTCCGACTCTGTGCGACCCCACAGATGGCAGCCCAACAGGCTGCCCCATCCCTGGGATTCTCCAGGCAAGAACACTGGAGTGGGTTGCCATTTCCTTCTCCAATGCATAAAAGTGAAAAATGAGAGTGAAGTCACTCAGTCGTGTCCGACTGTTCGTGATGCCATGGACTGCAGCCTACCAGGCTCCTCCGTCCATGGGATTTTCCCAAGAGAAGTGTCCCTTGACTGACAGTTAAATCAAGGGATAATCCTATTATTTCCATCCCCAGTGATATAAAAATAGTAAGTAGGAAGTAGGATGTCATTCAAAATCAAATATTTTAACACATGACAATAGAAATGTGTAGTGAGGACTGACAAATACAGATTTACACAAACTTGAAAAGTTCATATATTAGCAGACCTATTTGCTAGTGGACTACAGTATAATTTAATTTCATTTAAACTGCACAGCTGGGGGCTGGTAGGAGGAGTATGAAAACCATAAAAGTAATTTAAACTAAAACTTAATAAACTAATTCTATCAATTAAGGACTGATAGTTCCTAGAATTTCCCCATGGTAACATATAATTATCTTGCATAGGTAGAGATATTCTATATATTTGGAAATGCTATTGTTGGTATTAATACATCAAACCTAATAGGAAAGACTTGAGGGGAAATGTATTAGTCTCTTTCTACTTATCCAAAATATTTTCCAATAGTATCTTATAAATCTCCCTCTACAGCCTCAGTAATCAACTGATCTATTTATCACCACACAGTCTCTTTCATTCCTTTGTGCCTCTTTCACACCTTTCTTCTTGGAATACTCCTTCCTCTTTTATCCTCCTTTTAAAACCTACTTATCTAATTATCAACACCTTCCTTCTCCACAAAGCTTTCTCAGACCATCTCAGAACATGCATCATTTCCCTCCTTTGAAGTCAAACAGCCTATTTGTTGTTGTTCAGTCCTAACTCTTTACGGCCTTAAGGACTGCAGCACTCCAGGCTCCCCTGTCCTTCACTATCTCCCAGAGTTGACTCAAATTCATAGCCACTGAGTCAGTGATGCCATCTAACCATCTATCCTCTGCCAGCCCCTTCTTCTTTTGCCTTCAATCTTTTCAAGCATCAGGGTCTTTTGCAATGAGTTGGCTCTTCACATCTGGTGGCCAAATTATCAGAGCTTCAGCTTCAGCGTTAGTCCTACCAATGAATATTCAAGGTTGATTTCCTTTAGGATTGACTGGCTTGATCTCCTTGCTGTCCAAGGGACTCTAAAGAACCTTCTCCAGCACCACATTTTGAAAGCATCAATTCTTCAGGACTCAGCCTTCTTTATGATCCAACTTTCAAATCCATATTGGAAAACCCAAGCTTTGACTATACAGAGCTTTGTCAGCAAAGTGATGTCTCTGCTTTTTAATACAATGTCTAGATTTGACAGCTTTCCTTCCAAGGAGCAAGCATCTTTAATCTCAGGGCAGCAGACATGGTCAGCAGTAATTTTTGGAGCCCAAGGAAAAAATCTATCACTGCCTTAACTTTTGACTTTTTCCTCTTCTATTCATCAGGAAGTGATTAGACCAGATGCTGTGATCTTAGTTTTTTTAATTTAAACCAATTTTTCACTCTTCTCACTCACCCTCATCAAGAGGCTCTTTAGTTCTTCTTTACTTTCTGCCACTAGAATGGTATCATCTACATATCTGAGGTTGTTGATATTTCTCTCAGCAATCTTGATTCTAGCTTCTGATTCATCCACCTGGCATTTCCCATGGTGTGGAACCATGAGCTCGATGGACATGAGTTTGAGTAAGCTCCAGGAGTAGGTGATGGGCAGGGAAGCCTGGTGTGCTGCAGTCCATGGGGTCACAAAGAGCTGAACAAGACTGAATGACTGAACTGAACTCTGCATAGAAGATAAATAAACAGGTGACAATATACAGCCTTGTCATACTCTTTTCCTAGTTTTTAACCATTTAGTTGTTCCATGTTTCATTCTAACTATTGCTTCTTGACTCACACACAGGTTTCTCAGAAGACATGTAAGGTGGTCTGGTATTCCTGTCTCTTTAAGAATTTTCCAGTTGGTTGTGATCAACACAGTCAAAGGTTTACTGTAGTCAATGAAGCAGAAGTTTTCCTAGAATTCCATTGCTTTTTCTATGATCCAACAAATGTTGGCAATTTGATCTCGGGTTCCTCTGCCTATTCTAAATCAAGCCTGTACTTCTGGAAGTTCTCAGTTCACATACTGCTGAAGCCTACCTTGAAGGATTTTAGCATAACCTTTCAAGCATATGACGTGAGTGCAATTGTATGATAATTTGAACATGCTTTAGCTTTGCATCTGGGATTGGAATGAAAACTGACTTTTTCCAGTACTGTAGCCACTACTGGGTTTTCCAAATTTGCTGACATATTGAATGCAGGACTTTTTAACAGCATCATCTTTGAGGATTTTAAATAGCTCAGCTGGAATTATATCCCCTCCACTAGCTTTGTTCATAGTAACACTTCCCAAGGCCCACTTAACTTCACTCTCTAGGATGTCTGACTCTAGACTGACCACACCATCTTGCTTATCTGAGTCACTATTCTACCTAAAAACAAATTATGTGAGTGGCTCAATAAAATGGTTTTGTATAATTCATCTGTGTATTCTTGTCACCTCTTCTTAATCTCTTCTGCTTCTGTTAGGTCCTTACCATTTTTGCCCTTTAACATTCCCATACTTGCATGAAATCCTCCCTTGATAACTCCAGTTTTCTTGAAGAGATATCTAGTTTTTCACATTCTATTGTTTTCCTCTATTTGTTTGCATTGTTTATTTGAAGAAGGCCTTCTTATCTCTCCTTGCTATTCTCTGGAACTCTGCATTCAGTTGATCTTTCCCTTTCTCCCTTGCCTTTCACTTCTCTTCTTTCCTTAGCTATTTGTAAAGCCTTCTCAGACAACCATTTTGCCTTCTTGCAATTTTTTTTTTTTTTTTAAGGATGGCTTTGGTCATTGCCTCCTGTGCAACATTATGAACCATCATCTATAGTTCTTCAGGCACTCTGTCTAGCAGATCTAATCCCTTGAATCTGTTCATCACCTACACTGTATAATCACAACAAATTTGAGTTAAGTCTGGTTTTTCCTGACTTTGTAGAGCTTCTCCATCTTTGGATGCAAAGAATGCAATCAATCTGATTTTGGTATTGACCATTTGTTGACATTCATATCATCTCTGGGGTTGTTGGAAAGGGTTGTTTGGTATGACCACAGTATTCTCTTGACAAAACTGTTAGCTTTTGCCCAGTTTTATTTTGTACTCCAAGGCCAAACTTGCCTGTTATTCCAGGTATCTCTTGACTTCCTACTTTTGCATTCTAATCCCCTATGTTGAAAAGGACATCTTTTAGTTTTGGTGTTAGTTCTAAAAGGTCTGGTATGTCTTTGTAGAACCAGTCAACTTGAGCTTCTTCAACATTAGTAATTGGGGTATAAATTTGGATTACTGTGATGTTGAATTGTTTGCCTTGGAAATGAAACGAGATCATTCTCTCATTTTTGAGGTTGCACCCAAGCACTACATTTCAGACTCTTTTGTTGCCTCTGAGGGCTACTCCATTGCTTCTAAGAGATTATTGCCCACAGTAGTAGATATAATGGCCATATAAATTAAATTCTTCTATTCCTGTCCATTTCAGTTCATTGATTCCTGATGTTGATGTTGAATCATGCCATCTCCTTCTTGACCACATCCAATTTCCCTGGTTCATCAATCTAACATTCCAGGTTCCTATGCAATATTGTTCTTTATAGCATTGGATTTACTTTCACTGTCAGACACATCCACAAAGAATGCCATTTATGCTTTGTCTCAGCCACTTCATTCTTTCTGGAGCAATTAGTAATTGCCCTCCACTCTTCCCCAGTAGCATGTTGGACACCTTCCAACCTGGGAGCCTCATCTTCCTGTTTTGTATCTTTTGCCTCTCCATACCGTTCATGGGGTTCTCCAGCCAAGAATACTGGAATGGTTTGCCATTCCCTCTGCCAGTGGACCAGGTTTTATCAGAATTCTTCACTATGACTCATCCATCTTGGGGGGCCCTGCATGGCATGGTTCATAGCTTCACTGAGTTATGCAAGTCTCTCACCATGACAAGATTGTGTATGTTCTATGGAGCAGCAAACAACACATTATCTATATTTTATTGTGCAATGTTAAGTATTTCCCTCTATTTTTATAAATGTATGATGCAGTTCTATTTTGTTCTCCCAACTACCCTGGTACATAAACATGGATAACAAGTTTTGAAGTACCTAAAGAGTTCTATGCACTTAATAAATATACACTGGATTGATTGATATGCACTTGCATTAAAACATACAGTTTACTTAATCTTTACTTGTGGCCCTACAGCACATGTAAGAAAATATACACAGCTAAGTCTGACATTTCTGATAGTGGCATTCCTACAAATCCTATGATCTAGAACTGAATTATAAATACTAAAATTAAGACATAGATTTTCTGTCAATGAACATTTAGCTAATGACACAGACTGACTCTGGCAAGATTTCAAATTAGAGGTGCATTTTACTTTCTGCTCCAATTCCAGTGCTTTGTGATTTTCTTATTTGAGTTAGATTTTAGGAGAGTTCACATTGACTGACGTCAGCATTAAGAATAAATAACACAGCTTCTTAGCCATTAAAAATAATGAAATGATGCCACTTGCAGCAATATGGATGAACCTAGAGAGTGGCGTGGGTTTTCCTGGTGGCTCAGTGGTAAAGAATCTGCCTGTAATGCAGGAGCTGCAGGAGATGTGGGTTTGATCCCTGGATTGGGAAGGTCCCCCTGAAGGAGTGCATGGCAACCCACTCTAGTATTCTTGCCTGGAGAATCCCAGGGACAGAAAAGCCTGGTGGGCTACAGTTTACAAGGTCACAAGGAGTCAGACATGACTGAAGCGACTTAGTATGCACACACACAGAGAGTGTCATATTGAGTGAAGTAAGTCAGACAGAGAAGGAGAAATATTGTGACATACCATATATGTGGAATCTAAAATGAGATGATACAAGTGAATTTAAAAACACTCACAGACTTCAAGAATGAACTTGTAGTTGCTGGGGGAAAAAATGGGGGAAAAGATAATTAGGGAGTTTGGGATGGACATACAGACACTGCTATATTTAAAATGGATAATCAACAAAGACCTACTGTATAACACATGAACTCTGCTCAATATTATGTGGCAGCCTAGATGGCAGAGAGTTCGGGGAGAATGGATACATGTATATGTATGACTGAGTCCCTTTGCTGTTCACCTGAAACTATCACAACATTGTTTATTAATCAGCTATACCTTATTTTTAAAAAGAATAAAAACCACATATTTAGTGAGAAGTTGAAGAAATATGCATTTATCCAGGAATAATGGTTAGTATATTATGTCAGTTCAGTTCAGTTCAGTTCACTCAGTTGTCCAACTCTTTGTGACCCCATGGACTGCAGCATGCCAGGCTTCACTGCCTATCACAAACTCCCAGAGCTTGCTCAGCTCTGTTTGAGCTCTGCTTCAAACTCATGTCCATCAAGACGGTGATGCCATCCAACCATCTCATACTCTGTCATCCCCTTCTCCTCCTGCCTTCAATCTTTCCCAGCATCAGGGTTTTTTCTAAGGAGTCAGTTTTTCGCATCAGGTGGCCAAAGTATTGGAGCTTCAGCTTCAGTATATTATACAATTTCTCATTTAATATACCAGGTTACAAAAGTAGATATTAATTTTATTAAAATTAAACTGAGGTGAGGAAACTGAGGTTCAAAGAAGTGTTTCCAAAATGTCCATTAATTGAATTGATGAAAATATAAGCATTTCATGACAAAAAAAAAAGTCCTTTAAAAATATCCCTCTCAAATGGGTTGTATTTTGCAATTACAGAGAAATAATAAATATTAGCTTTCATTCTAGTGTAAATGGTGCTTTTTGTACCTAAACTCTTCCAACACACTAAAAACAAATTATGTGAGTAGCTCTTAGCCATACTTCACTTTTTCCCCAGAGTTCATGTTCAAGGACAAAAAGAGCAAATAGGCTGCATATTTGCCCATCTGTTCAATTTCTTGTGAAAGACCTTTGAAGGTTTCTGTTTTTTTAAAATATATCACTTTCCCTTCTGTTTTTTTAAAGTATTATTTTTATTGGCACTCAAATAATTTCTTCTAAAACTTTATAATTTTCTGCAACAAACTGTAAGCTGCATTTGATAAATCTAGATTTGTTTTCTCTTTATCTTTAGATTTTTAAAAAGAGGCTTGCAAAGGGAAACAAAAGAAGAGAAAGATTAAATCAATTAAACCAGCCCTAAATAAAGGCCCTGAATTTTTTCCAGTTACTTTCAAATTGGAAGGAAGGAATTTGTTTTGATACAGTCATAAGAACAAAAGGCAAATGTTCTAAAAAATTTGGTTTAAATAAAGATTTTTCTATTTTTGCAAAAACCTTATGACTTATTGCTTGATACCACAGAATGTATAATCTCTTTGGTTTCTTGAACATAAATGTCTTTAGGAAGCCTTTATCATATACTGGTCCAGCATCTAAATGCACTGTATTTGAGTTTCATTCTTTTGCATGTGAAAAGTGAAAGAGTTAGTTGCACAGTCATTTCCATCTCTTTGCGACTCCATGGACTATATAGCTTGCCAGGGTCCTCTGTCCATGGAATTCTCCAGGCAAGAATACTGGAGTGGGTTGCCATTCCCTTTTCCAAAGGGTCTTCCTGACCCAAGGATCGAACTCGGGTATCCCACGTTGCAGTCAGAGTCTTTACTATCTGAGCCACCATTTAAGTCTTGAAAGTCATTTCAAATTTTTTTTTTCAGTGCTGTAAGACAGGGGTCCATTTTCATCCTTTTGCCTGTAGAAAATAATTTTTTTCAGCATCATTTATTGAAGTGACTATCCTTTCCATACTGACTGGTGTTGGCACCCTTGTCAAAGATTGTTTGACCATATATGTGAGGGTTTATATCTAAGCTCTGTTCCACTGGCCTATGTGCCTTATTTTTGTGCCAATATTGTATTATTTTGATTACTATAGTTTTGAAATTTAGTCTGAAATAAGGAAGAGTGATGCTTCAGATTTTTTTTGTCTTTCTCAAGATTTCCTCAGATATTCAAGGTATATGGTGATATCATATGAATTTTAAGATTGCTTTTTATTTATATGAAAAAATGCCATTGCAATTTTGACAGGGATTGCATTGAATCTGTAGATCATTTTTGGTGATATGTACATTTTAATAGTGTTAATCCTTCCAACCCCAAAACAGGATATCTTTCTACTTGTTTATGTCTTCTTCAGTGTCTTTCCTCAATGTTTTACAGTTTTCAGCCAACAGATCTTTCACTCCCTTGACTAATTATTTTTAAGTATTTTATTATTTTTGGTGCTGTTGAAAACAGGATTGCTTTCTTAATTTCTCTGATGGCTTGTTGTTATTATAATGATTTTTTTCATGTTGATCTTGTATCCTGCAAATTTACTGAATTTGTTTGTTAATTCTAAAAGGTATCTTTCTGGAGTATTTAAGAATTTCCATATATAATATCTTATCATCTACAAACAGAGACAATTTTACTTCTTCCTTTCCAATTTGAATGCCTTTTACATCTCTATCTTGCCTAATGTGTTCTTATACTGCTTTGAATAGAAGTGGAGAGAATGGACATCCTTGTGAGGTTCCTGATTTTAAAGAAAAAACTCTCAGACTTTCACATTTGAGTATGATGTTATCTGTGGGCTTGTCATGTATGATTTTTATTATGTTGAGCTTGTTGTTTAGTTGTCGTGTTCAACTCTTTCATGATCCTGGACTGTAGCCCGCCAGGCACTTCTGTCCATGAGCATTGTCAGCAAAACTTTGGAGTGGGTTGTCATTTCCTTCTGGAAAGGATACTATTGATTGAACCCTCATCTCCAGCATTGGTAGGTGGATTCTTTACCAAAGAGCCATCAAGGAAGCCCTATGTTGAGTTACATTCCTTCTGTGCTTCATTTGTTGAGAGGATATTGAATTTTGTCAAATACACACATATCTCATTCCTTGCTGTTTTGCAAATATTGCACTTCTTAAAAATTGAAGGTCTATGAGCAAATTTATAAGTATCAATTTTTCAACACCATGTGCTCATTTTGTGTCTCTCTGATACATTTTGGCAATTCTCACAATATTTCAAACTTTTTCATTATATTTATTATAGTGATCTGTGATCAGTGATCTTTGATTATATTACTTCAAAAAGATTATGATTCACTGATGGCTCAGATGAGAGCCTCTTTTAGCAATAAAGTATTAATATTTTTTAATTAAGGTAAGTACACTTTTAAAGGTCTAATTCTATTGCATACCTAACAGACTACAGTATAAAGATAACTTTTATATGTACAGGGAAACCAAAGAATTTGTATGAATTGCTTTAAGATATTCTCATCATTATGGTGATCTGGTACTAAGCTTATAATATTTTTATTGAGATCCTATGACATTTATGACCTGAGAAATCAGGGTAATTGGGAATTAATTAAATTTGGGAAAAATCAGAAAGAGGTTGAGAGGCGCATGTCTATTCCAAGGCCTTATCCTTAAGAAGTTTCTACTTTTCAAAAATTGACATATTTTTCTTTCCTCTTTCATTATCTCAATTTATTTTACAAACAGTTACCCTTATAGCTCAGTTGGTAAAGAATCTGCCTGAAATGCAGGAGACCCCGGTTTGATCCCGAGGTTGGGAAGATCCCCTGGAGAAGACAAAGACTCCAGTATTCTGGCCTAGAGAATTCCATGGACTGTATAGAAGTCCAAAGATTTGGACACGACTGAGGGATTTTCACTTTCACAGAATACTAGTCATAGCATTTAAGTCAAACTACAAACTTCCAGGCTTAAAACCACTAAATTTTTAAAACATTTTGTATAATTTCTCAACCCCTTATGATAACCTATAGAACTATACATTACCTAGTATGAACCCAGCTCTCCAGCCTCAGTTTTGCTCTTTCCTTGCCAATACCACACCTTCAGTCATGCTGGCTTTTCTTCATTTTCTCAAATATGACATGTTATTTTTCGCTTTGGAGACATTTTTGAATGTTTGCCCCTACTTTTTTTCAGATGCTCTTAACCCAGGTTTTAGCTCAGCTGGCTCCTGTTCTTTATGAAGTGAAGTGAAGTGAAAGTCACTCAGTCGTATCCAACTCTTTGTGACCCATAGACTGTACACTCCAGGGAATTTTTTAGGCCAGAATACTGGAGTCTGTATAGTCCATTGAATTCTCCAGGCCAGAATACTGAAGTGGGTAGCCTTTCCCTTCTCCAGGGGATCTACCCAACCCAGAGATTGAACCCAGGTCTCCCGCATTGCAGGCAAATTCTTCACCAGCTGAGCCACAAGGGAAGTCCTGTTCTTTATAAGCGGTCCCATAACTCAGTGACTGGCATCACCAGTCATTCAGTTCTGCAAACCAGAAATCTGGTTTCATCTATTGAAGCCCTGTTCTTTTATGTCACTCAGGTCCAATTCAGCATCACATTCTTAATTTACCATCTAAATATTTCTTGACTTTTCTTTTCTCTCCACTGCTACTATCTAGCCATCCTTTTCTTAAATGACTAAACTCTCTTATTTTACTAATATTATTATATACAAAACACCACAGACTCACAATTTAAAGTCAGACTTTATTGTTTATAACAAATGCATTGCAGGATGGATGCAAGGAAACTAATCACAAGCCAGGGCCTGGGAACAATTCATAGCAGTTTTGTAACATATCAGAATCACCTGCTTTCTTTTATATAAAATTCTATCCAGAGGACCCTTTCAAGAGAGGAGTCAGTAACCATGATAATAAGGTCTATACCCACCCGGGGAAGGGAAAGGAAGATGAACATTATGACCTTAAGGTTGCAAACTTCAAAAAGGATATTTGAAAGGCATTCTGTTATTGGATAACAGTATTTGACAGCAAGGATATTTGTCTAGAGTTTAAAGATCTTGTCCAGGAAAATAAAACATGAAGGATATATCTACTGAAATTGTTACTATTAGAATACCTGACTAACAGAACTTCCTATTCTTTTGATTATGGAGGGGTTCATTGCAATATCAGCATCTACTTTAGCCCTTTCTCTAATCATTGTATTCTCTATATGCATCCAGAGTGATGTTTTCAAATTAGAAAGCCACTACCAGCACCATCACCTTTCCAAAATTAAGCAGTGGATTACCACTTACCTTAGGATAAAAGGCCAAAATTCTTTACAGGATGGTTATACCTGTCTGCATCTGAAGCCTCATCTCCCAGACTCTCCTCTTTATATTTTCCTCTAGCCATACTAATCTTTAGTTACTCAAACTCACCCAGCTCCTTCACCCATCTAGGAAATTCTGTCTCTTCTACTTGGAATGTTCTTTTCTCATCTCTTTCCCTAACTAACTCAAATTTATCATTCAAATCTCAGTTCAAAGGCCACTTCTACAAAGATATTTATCCAGGATTAGGTCAAATTCCCCTCGTATTTTCATGACTTTCTATACTTTCCTTCTTACCACTCACCATAATACTATGAGATAGTATTCTATTTTGGTCTTTATTGAATCTTGAGTCTCAGAACAGAGTCTGGTACATATTGTTTAAGAACTCAATCTGAAAGTGAATCTGTGCAATTCTTTGCGATCCCATGGACTACACAGTCCATGGAATTCTCCAGGCCAGAATACTAGAGTGGGTATTCTGGCCCTTCCCTTCTCCAGTGGATCTTTCCAACCCAGGGATTGAACCGGGGTCTCCTGCATTGCAGGTGGATTCTTTACCAACTGAGCGATCAAGGAATCCAGTAAATCAGTTGAGGAAGTAAAGCAGTACAAATAGGATACGAGTTGTTTTGAAACACAGGTAAGAAAAATGAAGAGCATACAAGAAAGGAAGTGCAAGGAATTAAGAAATATTTTGAATAAAAATTAGTAGATTTAAGGTTTATGTGGGGGAAAAGGGCAAGTTAAGAGAAAGGGAAAAAATGAAGGAAATATCACAGGTCTCTAAATAAGTGGTGAAACAGAGCAGCAGGGAGTATGAAAGGTTTGCTGAAGACAAAAATTGAAGGTCACATTTTGGACATGCCACATATGAGATGTCTGTGAAATACTGAAGTAGAGATGTGAAGCATTTGTTGTAAACGTGAAGGTGAAGAAGAGCTCTGGTTGGCAGATTCAGGTCTCTATGCCAAAGCATGTGTTTTAAATCCATGGAAATGATTGCAATCACTTAGAGAGAGGTTAGAGAGACAGAGAATTAAATCCAACTGAGTTCTTAGGTGAAACAGAAGCTAATCCAAAAAAAAAAAAAAAACTGAAAAAGAGCAATCAGCAAAGGAAAAGGAAAATAAGGAAAGAGTAGAATCATAGAGACCAAAGGAAGAGAGGAAGTGAGAGTGTCTCTCCATATTGAATAGTGTAGTGAAACAGAGCAAGATGAGGATAAAGGAGTACATGGTATTAGTAACAAAAATATTTTCGATTATGTTGACAACAGCAGATTAAATGAAGTAATGATGGAAACTGGAGTAAGGGGATGAAAAATGACTGGTGTTGAGGACGTTGAGACTGTGTCATGAAAACTTAGGAGTTTGACAAGGAAGAGAAAAATTGAGAGTCATGGATTTTATTTAGCTGAGAGAGGGGACTAAAAAAGAAAGATTGTTAAGTCAGAAGAAAAGGGATAATCTAAGAAATAAAGTCCTCAAAAAGGTGAAAATGGAGGGCATGGACTTCGGTAAAATGAAGTGCTCTATGCTCATTATGATAGGATGAAAGAAGAATATGAAAGGGGCAAATGTAGATACAAGATTTATGGGTGAAAAGAGAGTTTCCAAGATATGGCTTCTATTTTCTGATTCAATCATGAAAATAAAACAACTGAGAGTTATAAGAAACCCTAGATGAGAGACTTAACAAATTCCAAATTTACAGTCAAAGTGAAGGAGAATAAATAGCTAAAAGATCAGGAAGAAAATCTGAGTATAGGGTGCCATGAAAGCCCTACCTAAACATACATCCACATTAGGGGTTAAGAGATGGAACAAAAGCCATACATCATCATCATGTTAAAGCTATTAACATGAAAGGGAAAGAAAAAGAAGAAAGAATATAAAGTAGGAGAAGATACCTGTGAGCTCAAGAGAATTAAGAACTATAGACTACATAATTTATTTTATTTTTTTAATTTCTTAACCATGAAAGGGTCTTTATATTGTGAAAAATACCCAAGTGTTATACCTGTATGACTGTATGGGAATCATCATTAAATAAGCTATGCTGTGCTGCTGTTAGAAACATTTTATGTAAGAAATACAGATGTGGATTAAAGATACATAGCTGGGCAAATGGTGTTAATGGCAACAAACATTTTTCAACATGCCTTTCTGAGTTCTTAGAAATTATTTTGAGAAATAATGAGAATCTTCTAAAATGAAACAAAATGTTGATTGTACTTATAATTATCATTTTTTATGCTTTTCTGAGTTGTTCAAGTTGATTATTATAGCTTTTACCAAAATTAATGAATCATGAAAAGTTACATATTACATATATAATAAAAGAAACTTTATTTCTCTGGGCATATATATACATATATTTAATTTAAATTTTATAATTTAGATTCAGTATGAATTGCAATAAATGGATCCTCAGCAGAGTTACTAATTGAAAAATAAGCATTACCATCACAAGAAACATTGATTTCAATTCCTGTACAATTGTCACCAATTTTATCTCCAGAAATAACATCACAATATGTACCAGGAGGAAGACCAGTTTGCAAAGTTGCAGATAACGCCCTGTAAAAATGAAATTTAAGATTTAACTTGAATTCTCCACAAGTAAAATCAAGATTAGAGACTGTCTCTAAAATAGTTTAACTGTGTGCTATAGAACTCTAAGCAGTCAATTTCGCAATTAAAATAAAATTCAAACACAAAGACCTCTTCGGTGGATGTAAATAGTTTTATCAGAGCCAACAAAATTCTTATAGAGGACTTCAGAGTTTCTTAGTCAATAATAAATTTTATAGAAAAAAAAAAAGTTTGAAGAGTATCAGTGAAGATTTGAGTGACTTATGTCCCTTAGAGAAAATTACTACCTTTGGTAAACACAAATATTTTTAATTTGCCTTTGTCTGAACTTAAGAATATACTTATTACTTTCAAGAATTTAAATTTGATTATTTCTTCAAAAAATTTTTAAGAAGTTAAAATAAATTGAGGTTGCAGATAAAAATAATCTCACATTTCTATGAAGAAGTATACAGTTTCAAAATATAAAGATGTCTCATAAACTTGTTTCTCCCATCTACAAAAGACAGACATACAAAAGACAGACATCAAAGGACTAGCAATGAATTCTTGGGGAAGATAAGTATATACTTTATTTATTTTTTTGTCAGTGAAATATATGTCGGCCTAGAGTGGGCTAAGAAGAATGGAAGTTGGCCTTGGATTAAGACATTGCAACTGCCTGCAAAGAGGTCTTCTGAGCTATAGTTCTATAAGGGAAACAGTATGCTAGAGGTAGAGAATTATAAGTATCATAAATGAAAATCAGTATGAGATGTCTCAGACAAAAACTCAAAAATCTCCTGAGGTGATTAAATGACCTATATATGTATTATATGTATTCATTATATATATGCTTTAAAAAGTATTTGTCACAAAGAGACAGGAAAGTGAAAAAGAAGACCAAAAAACCAGATAGTAGAGTAGGTGAAAAAAAGTTATAGAAAAAGATATTTCAGACTAGAGGGAACATTTTCCCATTATTGATTTAAAATCCCTAGAAGACATTCTTCTAGAAATTTCACAAAGTTTTTATTAACTATGCTGTGTACTTTATATGAGGGGCATATACATGTGCATCATATCTACCAAAGATATGCAAGAGTGCACAAAAAATAACTCCACTTAGAAAAGAAAGTACGTATAAACAGAGCTCAAAAGAATAAGAGTCATCATCATCATTTTTCTTCTGGCCTTTTCTGATCATTATGTTTTCTTAATCTGCCATCTAAAGAATTTTTCAGAGATGAAAAAAGCAAATGAGCAGGAAAAGAATAAACCAAGAATATTAGCATAAAATATCATTTTTAACTGATATTTACTTACCAGTCATCATTGTTGAAAACAATGAATCCTTTGTTTCCTCTTCCAAAAGCTACTTGGTTACTACCATTATCCCACCAGTTTGTAAAAGGTTGTCCATCAACCACATTACGGAATATAACCATGTTCCTAAAAAAAAAAGAGCATGTGAAATAATGATGACTGCTTCAATAGTTTAAAATAAAATGTTAAGAAAGTTTATTGTTAGAGGATATGTCTAAATAAGTATTCCTACCTTATTTGACGCCATCGATGTTCACAGACCCAGCCATTGCCACAAGTAGTATCTGGATTAATAGTAACTTCTTTAATTACTCCATTATTATTTGGTGGCCCGACCCAATCATTAACATCCTCAATTAGCAAAAAAAAAAAAAAAATCAATTTTAAAAGCTCAATTTTTTTTTAATTGGAGGAAAACTGCTTTACAATGTTGTGTTGGCTTCTGCTGCTTAAAAATATGAATCAGCCACAAGTATACACATGCCTCCTCCCTCCTGAATGCCCTACCCTCCAATACCACCCTTCCACATTGTCACAGAGCAGTAGGTTGAGCTCCCTTAATAATACAGCAACTTCCCACTAGCTATCTATTTTACATATGGTGATGTATGTTTCAATGTTACTCTCAATTTTCCATCCCTCCTTCCCCTGCAGTGTCCACAAGTCTCTTCTCTATGTCTAAGTCTCTTCCTACCCTGCAAATAGGTTCAAACATACCATTTTTCTAGATTCCACATATATGCATTAATATATCTATTTTTCTCTGACTTACTTCACTGTATATAACAGGCTCTAGGTTCATCCATCTCAGTTTAACTCACTCAAATTCATTCCTTTTTATGTCTGAGCAATATTCTATTGGGTATATGTACCACAACTTTATCTATTCATCTGTCACTGGACATCTAGGTTGCTTCCATGTCCTGTCTATTGTAAATAGGGTTGCTATGAACATTGGGGTACATGTGTATTTTTTAATAATGGTTTTCTCAGGGTATATGCCCAGTAGTGGGATTGCTGGGTCATATGATAATTTTATTCCTAATTTTTAAAGAAATCTCTATACTGTTCTCCATAGTTACTGTATCAATTTACATTCCTACCAACAGTGCAAGCAGGTTCCCTTTTCTCCACATCCTCTCCTGCATTCAATTATAGATCTTTTGGTGATGGCCATTCTGACTGATGTGAGGTGATACCTCATTGTAGTTTTGATTTGCATTTCTTTAATAATAAGTGATGTTGAGCATCTTTTCATGTGTTTACTGGCCATCTGTATGTGTTCTCTAGAGAAATGTCTGTTTAGGTCTTATGTCCCCCCCATCTTTTTTTATTGAGTTATTTGTTCTGATATTGAGCTTCATGAGCTGCTTATGTATTTTAGGGATTAATCCTCTGTCAGTTGCTTCATTTGCTATTATTTTCTCCCATTCTGATGGCTGTCTTTTCATCTTGTTTATAGTTTCCTTTGCTGTGCAAAAGCTTTTAAGTTTGATTAGGTGCCATTTTTTAATTTTTGTTTTTATTTCCATTACTCTAGGAGGGTCAAAGAGGATCTTGCTGTGATTTATGTCAGTGTTCTGCCTATGTTTTCCTCCAAGAGTTTTATAGTTTCTGGCCTTACATTTAGGTCTTTAATCCATTTTGGGTTTATTTTTGAATGGTGTTAGGAAGTGGTCTAATTTCGTTCTTTTACATGTAGTTATCCAGTTTTCCCAGCACCATTTATTGATAAAAGCTTACATTTTTAACATTACATGTGTCCTTATTTTTACCATCTGAGCCACTCATTTAGTACACCGAACCCAATCTGTCCTATTTGTGTCTTTGTAGTGTCTTCATTTACTATCCAACTTGCTCAGTATTTTTACTGAATTTCTCTTATCCCTAACTTTTCATTCTCTAGTGCCGTATTTCAAACAAGGGAATGATTTTTTTTAACCCTCTCATTATCTTTCCAAGGAATTACAATGACTTTTCAATATCACTATTGGAAGTGAGTATAATGTCATTGAAATGGCAAGGACTTTATTGTTAGAAAAAGCAAGATTTAAATTCTTATTCTTAGGTTCTATTACTAAGAATAAGTAACAGGTTCTGTTACTACTAACAAGGAAAACTTAGTTAATACACATAACTTCTGTGCCTCACTTTCCTCTTCTATAAAATGAAGATATGACTTAGTTTCTATAAAAATTGAATAAGATATGTAAAAATGCTTTACAGATGATAATTGCTAAATACATATTATTTTATTTCATTCTCCTTTTTTCAATAAATATATTAATCAAAATATAACAATATCCTTTACTAAATTGACCAAATTTCTGACTGGTACTTTCAAAGATAATCATAGGAAAAGACAGATTATGTCAAGGAAGGTTATCAATATCTGTCTTAAATCATATGGTATGATGAATGACGGATAAAACTAAGAGTTGTTAGCATGCAGAAGTCTTGAAAAAGCCTTGCAAATGTTATGGAGAAAGGAAAATGAACATATGCCATGACTCCTGACATCAGAAATAAAAAAAAGACTAATTGTACTGGAAATTATAAGTTGGGTCAATATAAAGGAACACCTAAATATTAAGGCTGTTAAGAATAGAATGAGTTGCTGTAAAAAGTAGTAGTAGACTTCTAAACTTGAAAAGGACCTACTAGAAATTAGAGAAATATCTATCTGAAGATAGATATTCCCCTTGAGGTATGAAGTTGCTGTATGATGCTACATTTGAAATCTCCAGTTTGAAAAGTAAACTTCACTAAATTTCCAAATACCTTAATATACATTTTACTCACTGTATCCTTATTTTTAAGGGGTATTTTTTTTTGTAGGCCGGTTGGCTGAGAGTGTATATTTGTTATAATTTGAAACAACCTACATACTCTGTCAACAGAGATCATTCATTTTTGATTTTTAAATATCCACTGCATTGTTAAAAGAGCACTATATCAGATTTACACTTAATAAATATTTGATAAACTAGTGAATGTAATACCATCATGAGAAATTAAACCAAAATTAATTATTTTTGTTTGAGAAAAAGATATTTTGGACAGCACCAAAACTCACTTTTCCATCCTCAAAATGTCTTGGCCAATGGTAGCTTGACATTACTCGTGTAAATCCATAGGGATGAGCGAGCATAAATCCAACTCCCATTTTGTACAGTCTAAAAGGCATAAAATTATAACATTATAGAAGAAAATAATATTTTTAACGTCATTAAAATGTAGGTTTAAAAATGGAGAACTTTGTTTCTTACCTAGCATCCCAGAATGTAAGAATAGATGCTCCCCCAGCTCCATGCCCTCGCTGATTGTCATGGTTATCAACAAAGACAAGTGCCCTGTCAGAAGGCATGAAACCCCAGCCTTCTCCCCAGTTCCTATTAAAAAACAAATCTTAAAAACACATATATGCATTCTTTTACAATGACTTTAGAATAACCTAAATGTGTATTCCTTTCACTATAGCACCCTGTAATGAAATGCTCTCTCTAATTAAACAATTATTCTCAAGGCTTTTAAAATATAATATATATAGATATATTGGGTTGCATTTGGTTTTTGCCATTAGATGGCTCTAGTAGTGCTTAGTTATCTTTCAACTGAAACAACTTAGTTAGATTGTGTTGTGACAGCTGTCATAGCAGTATGCATTTAAAAAAAAATATCAAAATTGGTGAGTTTTTGTTAGCCATTTTAATATTAATGATGCAGAGAAAAAGCAGCATTTTTGGCATACCATGCTTCATTATAGTCATGTCCGACTCTTAGAGGCCCCATGGACTATACAGACCAGGGAATTCTCTAGGCCAGAATACTGGAGTGGGTAGCCTTTCCCTTCTCCAGGGGATCTTCCCAACACAGTGATAGAACCCAGGTCTCCCACATTGCAGGCAGATTCTTTACCAGCTGAGTCACAAGGGAAGCCCAAGAATACTGGAGTGGGTAGCCTATCCCTTCTCCAGCAGATCTTCCCAATCCAGAAATCGAATTGGGGTCCCCTGCATTGCAGGTGGATTCTTTACCAACTGAGCTATCAGGGAAGCCCACTATTTCAAGAAACATTTAAATGCAACTGAAATGCAAAAGGAGAAGGCAGTGGCACCCCACTCCAGTACTCTTGCCTGGAAAATCCCATGGGTGGAGGAGCCTGGTAGGCTGCAGTCCATGGGGTCGCTAAGGGTCGGACACAACTGAGCGACTTCACTTTCACTTTTCACTTTCATGCATTGGAGAAGGAAATGGCAACCCATTCCAGTGTTCTTGCCTGGAGAATCCCAGGGACAGAGGAGCCTGGTGGGCTGCCATCTCTGGGGTCACACAGAGTCGGACACAACTAAAGTGACGCAGCAGCAGCAGAAATGCAAAAAACGATTTGAGCAGGTTATGGAGAAGGCACTGTTACTGATTGAATGTGTCAAAAGTGCAAATTTTTGTGAAGTTTTACAAAGTTTCTTTTTTTTTTTTTTCAAGATTTAATGTACATTTATTCTTAACATGTGGAACATATAAAGATTTTATACTGAATAAATGATATTCATTAAGCCAGAGGAAAAGGAGGAATTTATATCGTTTTTTTTTTTTTTTAAACTACATTATCTTCATGTTTGAGATTCCACACTAGATGATGTTCCATGGTCTAGTAGACCAGATGAAGTTTATAGTAATCAAATTGAGACACTTTTGAGAGTAATCAATGTTATACCACACATGTGATAGCCAACACATTCAAAATACCCAAATCAGGAACTGAAAATCATTTGTACCAGCGTGGTTAGGTTAATCGCTTTGATATTTGGGTTCCACATCGTTAAGTGGGGAAAAAAACTTCTTGATTATATTTCTGCATGCAGTTCTCTAATTAGACATAAATAAAAATTCCATTTTAAAAACAAAACTGCCAGAAAGAAAAACACCAATACAGTATACTAACGCATATATATGGAATTTAGAAAGATGGTAACGACAACCCTGTATGCGAGACAGCAAAAGAGACACAGACGTATAGAACAGTCTTTTGGACTCTGTGGGAGAGGGAGAGGGGGATGATTTGGGAGAATGGCATTAAAACATGTATAATATCATATAAGAAATGAATCGCAAGTCCAGGTTCGATGCAGGATACAAGAAGCTTAGGGCTGGTGCACTGGGATGACCCAGAGGGATGGTATGGAGAGGGAGGTGGGAGGGGGGTTCAGGATGGGGAACACGTGTACACCCATGGTGGATGCATGTTAATGTATGGCAAAACCAACAGAATATTGTAAAGTAAAAAAAAAAAAAAATAATAATAATAAAATAAAATTTAATTAAAAAATAAATAAATAAAAACAAAATTGCAACAAAGAATGAAAAGTAGATACTGTATAATAGATAAAATTATGAAGTTGCCTGGCAGAAGATAGTGGAACTAAATGGTGAATATGTTGTTCAATAAAATTCTTGGTAAAAATGAAAAATGTGTCTTCTTTGATACTTAAAAACTGAAAGAACCTTAATTTTATCTAGGAATATATTCCATGCATGTATATATGTAGGAATTACTTAAATTACATTCATGTTACAGATATAAGATTTTTGTTATAAAAGATATTTTAAAATTTTCAGTATATTATAATTTAGATGGGCTTTAGAAGGACCAACATCCACTATCATACTATACAGAATGAGAAACTGGGTTTAAATAAGCCTTCAATATTATATTGTTATAATGTTAATATTTGAAATCAATTAGTTGATTAATATATGTAATTCTATAGCATGGCTTCATTGTAGGAAGCCATTCATAAATTATAGAATCATTTTAACAATAACCTGGGCTTGAAAATTATATGCAAACATTAGTCAAATCTAGTAGAGTCATGTTGAAATCTCTAGATCAAAATCACAGATTAAAATCTCTAGATTATGCTTTGGATCTCAAAAAGCACCTCTTTGTGATTGACATTCTAAATAATGATGATGATCCCTTAGCAGTTAGGGAAGTATAACACTTGTTATTAATAAATGAATCCTTGAAAGTTGTCTAAATAAAATGTATTAAGAAGAAAACTCATGCTGGGGTAATATCACAAATAAATCTGTGAAATAATTCAAAGGATAAATCATATTTCATTTACTTTAAGTAAGCCATCTTCTCTCCACTCCACTTGCGTAGAACTGTGCCTAGTTTCACACCATACTTAAATTCTGTCACATGGCCATTTCCAAAGTAATCACTGCTTGTAATTGTCTCACCACCCAGATCAATTACCTCATAGAAATGAAGAAAAAAATATCATTTAAGAAAGAATTTTAACTAATAAGTTAAAATTATATAGAAAATAGCTTTATCTATTTTTATGAAATGCCCCAAATAGTTTTCCTTATATCAAAATTCTTATTTTTCTTTGCTAAAATATATACTACAATATTAAAAGGAGCATGACAAAGTAACCTGTTGTCCTGTAAGAATGCTGTCCAAATTAGTCTTAATCATAAATGATAAAAGTAGCTCATATTTATATAGCACTTAATGCCTGGCTGACAATATTTCTCAGTGTTTGATAAATATTACCTCTTTAATTCTCCAAATAATATAAAGATATAACCATTATCATTATTCTTTTTGATAAATTTTGAAAAAATTGCTCCTCAGGTTGATCAATTTACTATACATCTAAATAGTGCTCTAGCCAAGATTTAAAGTCAGATAACCTGTCTTAAGACAATTACTATATTATTATCTGTCTTCTATAATGACTTCTGGGGACATTATATGACATAGAGATTTTTGCAACCTATATAAATTATCAGAACTTGCATAAAAAACCTCTTATGATAAACATACAGTCTGAATAAAAGGAGGTTAAGGAACACTCTTCTATATAAATGATTCATCCATTAATCTACAGAAACTGTGTTTTTAATGAAATCTGCCATTTATTTTCTGATAAATTATTGATGAATACTGATGAATTATACTCTGATGAATAATAAATGGTATTGTTTTATATGGACACGATCCATAGAGTTGCAAAGAGTCAGATAAGACTGAAGTGACTTAGCATACACATGTATTGACATACCTCCTGGTAAATGAAAGGTCTACTTCCTTCAGGGAACCAGCTTGTGTTTAGATTATGCAGTTTATCCAAAACTGCCTTTATGTCTCCAGGCCACATGTGCTTAGAAGCATCAATTCGGAACCCTGCTACACCAATGTCAATGAGTCGGTTTAGATATTCAGCAACTGTGGAGCGCACGTAATCTTTCGCCAATGCAAGATCAAGAAGACCAACCAGACGACAATCTCTGACCTACAGAAGTAAAACTTTGTGATTGATCCTTGGAACATCACCTCCGCCTGAGAATCCATTTAATTATTTTCATTTATTCATTAATATTCATAGATATTTCTATAGTGCCTTCTTTGCACTGGTCTCTTAAGTTACTGACATCCTACTATGGACATACCTTAGAAATATTTTTCATTATAAAAATAGAGAATGTAGAAAATGCAGTGGATGACATTTTTCATTGTGAAAAATTAGATTTCAGAAAATGTTTTAAATATTGATTTGAAATTATTATTTTTAACAGTCAGACTTGGAATCTTGTTTTTCTAAACAATCTAAACTAACATTTAAAATGGAGATCAGTAAACTACATGTGGATAATAAAAAGCATAGATAGCTCGTTTTTTCTAAGTACCTGATAAGCAACATCATAGCTTTTAATTTCTCCATTTCCAGTATTACATTTTTCATCATTAAAATCCCATCCAGAGTATGGGACTGCTGGGAAATCCCTAGTTCCAGGGTTGAAGTAACTTCCACAAGTACTGCTCGTTCCCGCACTCACACCACTTCCAGTCATATGATTAATTACAGCATCCACATAAATGCGAACCTGAAAAAAAAATTTCTATTTCAGTTTGGCTTACAGAGGTAGAAATTTATATTATTATTTAGAGTTTATAGCACATTGATGACACTCCAAAATATTTGTTATTTTATAACTTACCATCTTAGAAAAGCAACAGTCAAGTGTAAAAGAAAGCATTGTGAACTGAAGCCCTACATGCATTCCAGCCACTTGGTCAAATGGCTCAAGCAGTAAAGAACCTGCCTGCAATGCAGGAGATGCAGGAGACATGAGATCGATCCCTGGGTCAGAGAAGATCCCCTGGAGAAGGAAATGGTAACCCACTCCAGTATTCTTGCCTGGAAAATTCCATGGACCAAGGAGACTGGCGGGCTATAGTCCATAGGCTTGCAACGGGTCAGACATGACCGCGTAAGCGCTGAGTATGATAAATTAAATGAACCCCAAACTATGAAAAAAATGCAAAGACACTATTATTGGCAGGAGATCAGAATCAGTTGAGGAAGGAGAGATTATTGATTTTTGAAATTACATGGGTCATCCTAAAAAACAGAAGCCAGCCTCTAGTATCTATTTAGGATCAGAAGAAATAAAATTAGGTATTGTCTCTCATTATCCTCCTTATCAAAGAGAAAATAATTACATATCATCATAAAACCTGTGGGAAGGAAGACCTGGGATTATGGGTGGAGAAACAAGTCACATGAACCTATCAGTAAATATTATAAGTAGAATTTCCTATTCAAAACTGGAAAAGTATTTCCGAGGAATGTGTACAGAAAAAGGGGTTAAAACTTGCTATTTTGCTTTAAGCTTGTGGCCTTAAACTTTTCCTTCATCTTCTTTAGTGGACAAATGGCATATATACAAATAATTTAAAAAGCTGAATATTAGGTAACAACTAAATTTTATATTTTTAAAATATAAAATTAAAAAATATAAAATTTATTTGTAGCTAAAGTATGAAGTAAAATTTCAAAATATATGAAAATTATTCTGCTTAAAAGGAACAAGAGGCAAGAGAGATAAATTATTTTTCTATATAATATGTTTAAAGAAAACTTTAATTCACTTACACCAACATTGTTACATCTAGTCACCATGTCTTTGAATTCACTTTCATTTCCTGATCTTGTACATAACTTGTAGCTAACTGGTTGGTATCTTTCCCACCAAGGTCTTGAAGGGTCAGTAATCACAGCATTTTCACTGGGTGGGGAGATCTACAAATAAAACAAGCTTAATAAGCATCAAATTATGGCTTACTTTATATCACTGAATATTTTAGAAACTAATCAATAGTCTAAAATTACTTCTGAATCTTTGTATTTGCAGCTACATTTCTTTGCAACTATTGAATATCCTGGTGAAAAAAATTATCTTAGAAATAAAACAAAGTCGCCAACAATTTCAATTTTTTTTTTTCCCTCAGAAAACTGTTTTACTTAGAGTACTTTAATTGTGAGGTAAAATGTTGTCCCAGCTTTCAGACACAGAGGATACTACCACTTACTCTCAGCACAGCAAAGTCTGCAACTTATACAATGAACAATACTCACCTGAACCCCTCCAAATCCTTTGGGGGCTAAGTATCGCTCACATTCAAGAGCAATATCGACCCAGCGCCACTCAAACAGATGGACAATAGATGTCCGTCCAGTTTTGGTGTGTGGGGCATACTGAGCCCAGCAGAACACAATGACTGAAAGCAACAGAAAGAACTTCATTTTGCATTGAAGTTGTCAGTGTTCTTTCCAGCAACTATCTGTATTCCTGTAAGAAGAATATTTTACAAAGTAAATGTTAACATGAATAAACACTTGGACCACAGACTCTTTATTCATAATCTGAACAGAACTATTAATAATAACATTAAATGGATGAAGAACATCCATAAAATCTCATAGGAATACCACCTAAATCAGCAGTCACCAACATTTTTGGTACCAGGGTCTTGTTTCATGGAAGACAATTTTTCCATGGCTACCAGGGGTGGGGGATGGTACAGGTGGTAATTCAAGTGTTGGGAGCAATGGGGAGTGGCAGATGAAGCCTTGTTGGCTCATAAGCTGTACACACCTCTTGCTATGAGACCCAGTTCCTAATAGGTCATGGACTGGTACTGGTACTGGTCCATGGCTGGGAGTTTGGAGAGTCGTGATCTAAATGACCTTTTATAACAATGTTTTCCTTATTGAGAGAATATTAAAATATATATAAAGTTCATAATCATGCATTACTTAGCTAGGATTAGACCTTATTTCTGAAGTCCTCTATTAATAGAAGGAAAAAACAATTGGAGTCAACTGAATTCACAGTCAAAATATTTCAAATATTCGTAACATTTCAGTTTCAAAAAATAAAACAAAACAAAAACAGACTATTCAATTCCATTCTGGTTTTACCCTCAACCAAAATTTGTAATCATTTAACTTTCTGCACCAAGATTTAAGAAACCACTTGGAAGATGAATGACCGTGAATTGAGGAAACAGAGTTTCCTTCCTCCCCTCTTCATCAAATCCTGTGCTTAATGCATTGGCTGTAGCAGTAGAGTGTGGCTTTTTTCCCCCTCTTATTTCTTATAACCGAGTATCTCTTATATATGATAAAACACTGTTAATAAATTCACATCCATTTTCCTTCTTAATATACATGAAATTCTACTAGACAGAATATAGTACTGGTGGAAAAAAGTTAATCTAGTCATTCAACAAGCATTAACTAAGTGTCTGTTTTTTTGCTAAGAACATGGATAATATTCAGGATACAATGATGAACAAGACAGACAAGATACTGTTCTCGAGCAACTTACATTATAGTGGAAAAGAAAGAAAATACATGAGTAGATAATAGTAAAACAATGTAAGATGACAATAAGAACTAGTATTAAATAACAGTGTAATAAAATAGAAAATGACTTCACCATCAGTGTATTTTAGACTGAATAGTCAGGGAAGGTACCTTTGACAAAGTGATTTTCAGGTAGAATTTGAAAGATTAGAAGAAGGCAGTTATTTTAAGATCAGAAAAAGAGTAATCTAGTTAGAAGAAAGTGCAATAGTAAAAGCCCAAAGTAGGAAAAAGCTAAGAATACTCAAATGACACTAAAAAGATAAAATAAAATAAATAAAAGTCAGTGCAACTAAAGCAGGTGGCAAAGCGGAGAGGAAAACAAGATGAGGTCAAGAGAAATAGGCCAGATCATGTAGGGCCCTATGGAATATAATGAAAGAGAAGGCCACTGAGGGTCAAATAAAGGGACCTAAAAGATTCTGATTAGCTTTTAAAAATAATTAGTGCTCTGCTGTGAAGAAAGTAGCTTATAGGAAGACAAGAATAGAGGCAAACAGATCAGTAGGCTTTTTCAGTGGTCTAGGAAAGAAGTAAATGGTTTGGACTGGGGCAGTGACAGAACACATTTCACAGGTAAAAAGGCAATAGGTTTACAGATAGATTAGAGCTCAAGAATAAGGGAAAGAGAAAAACTAAAGAAGTGGGTATTTGGTGACACCATTTACTAAGATGAGGAAAAATGAAGTACTAGCTTCGTGGAGGAAATACCAAGAGCACTCTATGAATCCTAATGCTCTGCTTCAGTCCTTTCTCCAACCCACTTTGTGAATAATCTCTATATTCAAATTTTTAAAAAAATTATAATTTAGTTCAAGCTGCTGTAACAAGAATACCATAGACTGGATGGCTTATAATTAAATGTTTATTTCTCACATTCGTGGAGTCTGGGGAACCCAAGATCAAAATATCAGAAATCCAGTGTCTGGTGAAAGCTCCCTTCCATGATCACAGATGGACATTTTCTTCTTGTATCCTCACATGGTATAGACCATTGAGAATTTTACACTTTTTTGCTTCTTACAAGGACACTAATTCTATCAGGGGAGCTTCACTCTCATGACTTTACCTTAACATAATTACTTCCCAAAGGTGTCATTGCCTAATATCATCCCACTGAGAGGTAGCGTATCAACATCTGAATTTTGTGGTGGAGTGAAACACAAACACGGTCCCTAACACCCATCCATTGCAAAACTAAAATTCTTTTATATTTTACAAGCAACTTTATTCCTTCATGACTTTCAAGTATTTTCAAGTTCCCTTCTATCACCCTTGAATACCTAGTAACTATTCTTCCTTTCAGATGCATAAAGCATCTTTATGAAGTTTATCTTGATAGTAAGGTAGGACTATTCTCCATGATAGTTTTTGAACTTATATGATATTAATAAGTGATATTTGATTAATTCTGTAAAAAGTAAATATTTATATGGCCATGATTCTGGAACAAATTTTCTTAAGGGTAGACTTCATAGTTAATGGTCCTTGCAAAACAAATAGCATAATCAATAAATGTTTGCAACATACAGACTCTAAAATTCAGGTATTGTGTAAGACACTGGTGTAGCTTGGGTCATGTCCACATTGATTTTTTTTAAAACAAATGAACATTATGTCAGAAATTGTATAATATAGTCTACTCTAATCATTGCAGAAACTTTGCACACATAAAGGAACTAAGGCTTAGAGAGACTGAACAAATTGTTCAGGCTCACATAATAAGTTACAAAGTTGAAATTTGATAATCGCCCTAGCACAGGTCAACATTCTATGTACTACAACAAAGTTTCTCATAGAATTTTTGAGTTGTAATGTCCAATATGGTAGCCACAAGGAACACTTCACTATTAAACCCTTGAAATACGATCCCCCTCAGTCAGTCTATCCCATCAGGAAGCTTTCATAAGCCTCTAACCTTCTCCAACAGAGGGCACACAGACTGAAAATCAAAATCACAGAAAACTAACCAATCTAGTCGCAAGGACCACAGCCTTGTCTAACTCAATGAAACTATGAGCCATGCTGTGTAGGGCCACCCAAGACAGACAGGTCATGGTGGAGAGTTCTGACAAATGTGGTCCACTGGAGAAGGGAATGGCAAGCCACTTCAATATTCTTGCCTTGAGAACCCTGTGAACAGTATGAAAGCGCAAAAAGATAGGACACTGAAAGACGAATTCCCCAGGTAGGTAGGTACTCAATATGCCACTGGAGATCAGCGGAGATATAACTCCAGAAAGAATGAAGAGACAGAGCCAAAGCAAAAACAACACGCAGTTGTGGGTGTGACTGGTGATGGAAGTAAAGTCCGATGCTATAAACAGCAATACTGCCTAGGAACCTGGAATGTTAGGTCCATGAATCAAGGCAAATTGGAAGTGATCAATCAGGAGATGGTAAGAATGAACATCAACATTTTAGGAATCAGCAAACTAAAATGGACTGGAATGGGTGAATTTAACTCAGATAACCATTATGTCTACTACTGTGGGCAAGAATCCCTTAGAAGAAATGGAGCAGCCCTCATAGCCAACAAAAGAGTCCAAAATGCAGTACTTGATGCGGTCTCAAAAACGACAGAATGATCTCTGTTCTTTTCCAAGGCACACCATTCAATATCACAGTAATCCAAGTCTATGCCCTGACCAGTAATGATGAAAAGCTGAATTTGAAAGGTTCTATGAAGACTTACAAGACCTTCCAAAATTAACACCCCAAAAAAGATGTCCTTTTCATTATAGGGGACTGGAATGCAAAAATAGCAAGTCAAGAAACACCCAGAGTAACAGGAAAATTTGGCCTTGGAGTAAAGAATGAAGCTGGGCAAAGGCTAATAGAGTTTTGCCAAGAGAACACACTGGTCATAGCAAACACCCTCTTCCAACAACACAAGAGAAGACTCTACACATGGACATCACCAAATGGTCAACATGGAAATCAGATTGATTATACTCTTTGCAGCCAAAGATGGAGAAGCTCTACACAGTCAGCAAAAACAAGACCAGGAGCTGACTGTGGCTCAGATCATGAATTCCTTCTTGCCAAATTCAGACTTAAATTGAAGAAAGTAGGGAAACAGTGGAAGTCAGAAATAGATTTAAGGGACTAGATCTGATAGACAGAGTGCCTGATGAACTGTGGACAAAGGTTCATGACATTGTAGGGCAGACAGGGAGCAAGACCATCCCCAAGAAAAGGAAATGCAAAAAAGCAAAGTGGCTGTCTGAGGAGGCCTTACAAACAGCTGTGAAAAGAGAAGTGAAAAGCAAAGAAGAGGAAAGATATATCCATTTGAATGCAGGGTTCCAAAGAATAGCAAGGAGAGATAAGAAGACTTCTTCAGCAATCATTGTAAAGGAATAGAGGAAAACAATAGAAAGGCAAAGACCAGAGATCTTTTCAAGAATATTAGAGATACCAAGGGAACATTTAGAGAAGGCAATGGCAACCCACTCCAGTACTTTTGCCTGGAAAGTCCCATGGACAGAGGAGCCTGGTAGGCTGCAGTCCATGGGGTCGCTAGGAGTCGGACATGACTGAGCGACTTCATTTTCTCTTTTCACTTTCATGCATTGGAGAAGGAAATGGAAACCCACTCCAGTGTTCTTGCCTGGAGAATCCCAGGGACAGGGGAGCCTGGTAGGCTGCCATCTATGGGGTCGCATAGAGTTGGACACGACTGAAGCGACTTAGCAGCAGCAGCAAGGGAACATTTCATGCAAAGATGGGCTTGATAAAGGACAGAAATGGCATGGACCTAACAGAAGCAGAAGATACTAAAAGGTGGCAAGAATACAAGAACTGTATAAAATAGGTCTTCATGACTCAGATAATCACGATGGTGTGATCACTGACCTAGAGCCAGACATCCTGGAATGTGAAGTCAAGTGGGCCTTAGGAAGCATCAGTGCAAACAAAGCTACTGGAGGTGACAGAATTCCAGTTGAGCTATTTCAAATCCTGAAAGATAATGCTGTTAAAGTGCTGCACTCAATATGCCAGCAAATTTGGAAAACCCAGCAGTAGCCACAGGACTGGAAAAGTTAGTTTTCATTCCAATCCCTAAGAAAGACAATGCCAAAGAATGCTCAAACTACCACACAATGGCACTCATCTCACACGCTAGCAAAATAATGCTCAAATTTCTCCAAGCCTGGCTTCAGCAATACATGAACCGTGAACTTCCAGATGTTCAAGCTGGTTTTAGAAAAGGCAGAGGAACCAGAGATCAAATTGCCAACATCCACTGGATCAGTGAGAAAGCAAGATAGTTCCAGAAAAACATCCATTTCTGCTTTATTGACTATGGCAAAGCCTTTCACTGTGTGACTCAAAACAAACTGTGGAAAATTCTGAAAGAGATGGGAATACCAGACCACCTGACCTGCCTCTTGAGAAATCTGTATGCAGGTCAGGTTAGAACTGGACATGGAACAACAGACTGGTTCCAAATAGGAAAAGGAGTAGGTCAAGGCTGTATATTGTCACCCTGCTTCTTTAACTTCAATGCAGAGTACATCATGAGAAACGCTGTACTGGAAGAAGCACAATCTGGAATCAAGATTGCTCAGAGAAGTATCGATAACCTCAGGTATGCAGATGACACCACCCTTATGGCAGAAAGTGAAGAACAACTAAAGAGCCTCTTGATGAAGGTGAAAGAGGAGAGTGAAAAAGTTGGTTTAAAGCTCAACATTCAGAAAACAATGAATATGGCACTTGGTCCCATCCCTTCGTGGCAAATAGATGGGGAAACAGTGGAAACAGTGGCTGACGTTATTTTTGGGGGCTCCAAAAACACTGCAGATGGTGACTGAGGCCATGAAATTAAAGGACACTTACTCCTTGGAAGCAAAGTTATGATCAACTTAGACAGCATATTAAAAAGCAGAGACATTACTTTGCCAACAAATCTCCATTAGTCAAAGCTATGGTTTTTCCAGTAGTCATGTATGGATGTGAGAGTTGGACTACAAAGAAAGTTGAGCACCGAAGAATTGATGCTTTTGAACTATGGTGTTGGAGAAGACTCTTGAGAGTCCCTTGGACTGCAAGGAGATCCAACCAGTCCATCCTAAGGTAATCAGCCCTGAATGTTCATTGGAAGGACTGATGCCGAAGCTGAAACTCCAACACTTTGGCCACCTGATGCAAGGAACTGACTCATTTGATAAGACCCTGATGCTGGGAAAGATTGAAGGCAAGAGGAGAAGGGGACAACAGAGGATGAGGGGGTTGGACGGCATCAGCAACTCAATGGACATGAGTTTGAGTAAACTCCAGGAGTTGGTGATGGATAGGGAGGCCTGGTGTGCTGCAGTCCATGGGGTTGCAAAGAATCGGACATGACTGAGTGACTGAACTGAAACAGAAACATGTTATATATGGAAAATATACTTCAGATTTTGAAGAGTTAGTATGAAAAAGAATGTAAAAAATTTATTTGTATGATGAGATACTTTGTGATACACTGGGCTGTGCTGTGCTTAGTCACTCAGTTGCGCCTGACTCTTTGCGACCTCATGGACTATAGCCCGCCAGGCTCCTCTGTCCATGGGGATTCTCCAGGCAAGAATATTGGAGTGGGTTGCCATGCCTTCCTCCAGAGGATCTTCCTAACCCGGGGATCGTACCAGGTCTCCCCTATTACAGGAGGATTCTTTACCATCTGAGCAACCAGGGAAGCCCAATTAGGCTAGATAAAATTTTATTATTAACATTAAATCCCCTAGTTTCTTTTTATCTCTTTTAATATGGCTACTAAAACTTTTATATTACATATGTGGTTTTCATTATATTTCTATTGGACAGCACTGTTGTAGCACCTTTATCATATTAAGCCTGAGAAAGGACAAGTCCATGCACAAATACAAATAACAATAATAAAGTGAAAGACATAATCATTATTTTAAGAGACATGTGAGTAAGTGTTCTGGGATTCCATTTATAGGAAAATCCCTTGTGACTGACAGGAATAGAGGAATGTAAAATTGCCTTGCCTTATCATACTGTTCATGGGGTTCTTAACACAAGAGCTGAAGTGGTTTGCCCAAAGAATTGATGCTTTTGAACTGTGTTGTTGTAGAAGGCTCTTGAAGTCCCTTGGGTTGCAAGGAGATCAAACCACTCAATCCTGAAAGAAGTCAGTTGTGAATATTCATTGGAAGGACTGATACTGAAGCTGAAACTCTAATACTTGGCCACTTGATGCAAAAAACTGACTCATTGGAAAAGACCCTGATGCTAGGCAAGATTGAAGGCGGTAGGAGAAGGGGATGACAGAGGATGAGATGGTTGGATGACAAAACCGACTTAATGGACATGAGTTTGAGCAAGCTCCAGGAGCTAGTGGAAGGGGAGGCCTGGTGTGCTGCAGTCCATGGGGTCACAAAGAATCAGACACAACTGAGTGACTGAACTGAACTGACTGAAAACTGCCCTGAAGAATCAGTTTTATTTTAATGAAAAAAAAAATAAAGTGAAATGGTTTTTAAATAAGAAAAAAATGTGTATCAATTGTAGGAATTGGGCAAGGAGAATAGCAAGTCCCTTGGACTGCAAGGAGATCCAACCAGTCCATTCTAAAGGAGATCAGCCCTGGGTGTTCTTTGGAAGGAATGATGCTAAAGCTGAAACTCCAGTACTTTGGCCACCTCATGCAAAGAGGTGACTCATTGGAAAAGACTCTGATGCTGGGAGGGATTGGGGGCAGGAGGAAAAGGGGATGACAGAGGATGAGATGGATGGATAGCATCACTGACTCGATGGACGTGAGTTTGAGTGAACTGTGGGAGATGGTGATGGACAGGGAGGCCTGGGGTGCTGAGATTCATGGGGTTGCAAAGAGTCGGACATGACTGAGCGACTGAACTGAACTGAATATAGTTTTATAGAACACTGAATTAGAAGTGTTGGAGCAATAGGACTTAGTAAAATTATATTGAGAGTCTTGCAAAGTCAGGGAAAAGTAAGCAGACTTTCCTGAAAATTATGAGAAGCTACAGAAGGTTTTGCTTGTTTTTAAAATGGAATGTAACAAGATTAGAGTTTCTGGAGTATAGCAGATGGATTGGATTGGCAGGCAAAGAGAACTGGCAGGCAAAGATAGAAACTTATGCAGTAGTAAAACAGACTAGTGATGAAAAACCTGAACTAGGATTTCAGTAGTAAAATAAAAATTGGAGACTATGTACCAATAAGTGCCACCCAATGAATGACATTTGCCAGTATCCATATTTTTGTGGAATCTCTTCCTACATAGATTATGGAGTTGGTTTATAACTTGTTTTGTCCAGAGGGATATCAGCAAACAAGATACAGACACAGTCAGAAGTTTGATTGTCATCTGTACATCTCTTGAAAATCTGAGAACCATTGTGGTGCGATAACTGGGATAGAAGACCATGTGGAGAGATTTAAGTGGCCTGAGCCTTTCCAATCATGTGAGCTGACCTACCAGCTAACTGTAGTTGAACAATTGTTCCATAGCTAAATCAATAGAAGAACTACTTAGTCGACAAAGAGATATCTGAGACATAGTAAGTTATTATTGTTATTCAGCAATAATGAAATGATATAAAGGGGAGAGAGACAATAGATTTGTGTGTGTTAGTTGCTCAGTCGTGTTGACTCTTTGACACCATGGACTATAGCCTGCTAGGCTCTTCTGATCATAGAATTTTCCAGGCAAAATACTGGAGTGGGTTGGCATTTCCTTCTCTGGGGGATCTTCTAACCCAGGGATCAAACCTGGGTCTCCCATATTGCAGGGAGATTCTTTACTGTCGGGGCCACCAGGGAAGCCCAACAATACATTTGGTGGAGATAATTCTACAAAAATGGTAGCTAATCAAATGTAGGGGAATAGAGAAAAGGAAGAATCAAAGAGAACTCTATGATTTAAAGGTTAGTGACTCTATGATTTAAAAGTTAGTGAGTAGAACAATGACAATACTATTATTATTCATAGTGTAATCTAGAGGCAGACTTGGTTTAGGGACCCTGAAGAGTGATTATGGGATATATTGAGTTTACTGTATTAAAAAACACTAGATATGGAGAAAGAAGAGAGATTTGGCAGTTTTCAACAAAGAAATGATAGTTTCAGAAATGTCGCACAAAATATTTAACAACTGATTTAGCACAGACGCCAACCAATCAAAACAAATGCCATTATAAGCAACTAGCATGTATAGGCCAATGCACTCTGGTGGGATTATCAGACCTGGAGAGCTAGACTCTTGAAAGTTGACAAGATACCAATACGGATGTTGAATCCAGTGTTATAGCTTTGCAGTCTATATGACGGGTCAGCTAGGAGGGAACATATAAAGTTGCCTTCAAAGTAGGGAGAGGAGTTTAATTACCAAATAAATGTTTTCAATAACAAGAAAGGAAGGAAAATTTGCAAAGAGGACAAGAAACTAATTGAATATAGATGAATATTAGAAACAGAATAGCAAAGACTGAGTAGAGAGTGGATGACATAGCACTGATGGTGATAAAGAGTTGAGAGAGAAAAAGAGCATCATTTGAACTTCACACTTGACTCAAGGTTTCAAATATTAAAATGTAATGGTTAAGAATGAGACTTTAGGAGTTACACAAAATATAGTTTAAATCCTGACCTTGATGTTTATCAGCTGTGTGACCTTAAAATTTATCTATAAACTAGAAAAAAGCAATATGTACTGCATAGAGCTGTTATGATGATTAAACTGATCAATACATGTAAAGTTGTTATACCAGTGCATGGATACAGTAAAAGCTCAATGTATCAATATTTCATTGCTGTAATGCTATTATTATATTGTTATTTTTACTTCTGATGCTATTCAACTGCTAGAAACTCATGCTCTCATCCTACTTTCACTTTTCATCTTAAATATTGTCTTTCCATTCCACTCTTCCCAAATTCTCAAGTATTTCCTACATCTCAGAGTATTTTCATATCCCCCCAGAGGAACAGATGGTGATAAGAAGAAACTAGGAATGTTTTTCACTTGTAATTTTTCCCCATTTTCTTTTCTTTTTCTTTCTTTCCAGCTCTCTCTTTTTAAACCTCTTTAGAGGTTCTGGCAGACTACAAATTAGTTTTGTAAAAACTTCTCATCATTGCCTCATCAGTTATCTCTGAACTGTCCTTTAAACAACAAGCGTTTTTCACAAAGCATATAAAAATATTATTAGAATAAAGGATAACCTGCAGACACAATTTGGGGGATTTTATTAGTATTAGAGCATAGGTGGAGATATGAAAACATATAATAACTTTTACCAAGGATCAGCCATTGTCATATGTTTTCTCACGTAATCTTAATTTTCATCTAAGTTAAAGAATTATAAACTTCAGAGCAGAGACATTAAAACAGATATTTATATCTTGAAAAGTAAATACTGCAAATTCTTGACATCTTTGGCATTAATAATAAAACAGAAAAATAAGAACTTGAAGTAGTTTTTATATCTACTTCTATTGTTATTATAGTCTACTTGCTATTATAGTCTTTCTAAAGTGGTTCTACTCAGAGAAGCTATTCACAGTAATACTAGTATCAGTGCTCTGTTGCCCACACCTCATATTTTCTGGGTTGTTCTAAAAAGTGGAAATTTATTTTTATTTTAAAACTCTAATAGTTACTATAATTTACCAAATGACATGTCTTAGGAATTCCTAAAAAACATTAAATAGGATCTTTGATAATATTTTAACAAAGCAATATTCTTTAGGGAGCATTTATATTTGAAGTTTCAATAAAACATATCTAATGTTAAGAAGAAAAAAAGTTCTGTTTACTTAGACTTATCTACAAGGTTTATTCTCAGGATAAGTCACATGTAAAGATTAGAGAAATGAAGGTAAAGACAATCAAATTTACATACCACACTTATAAAATGAGAGAAACATTTTGAGCCACGGCCCAGATGCATTTCAACACAGAGTACATTTTGTGCTGCTGGATACTGAAACTTGAGTTGTCAACAAGTTTAAAATAGATTGTGAACTCTGAACGTATCAAAGCATATGACAGAAATCACTCATTTTGAGAAAAAAATGGAAGAACTATATGACACTCAAAACCATTTTAATAACTTACCACATCAACTTCCCTAAGTCAGTGGTCTCCCAAATCCATAGTTCAGTCTTTCCAATTATAAAACAACAAAATCACACAGTTCTGGTTTAGTTTTCTTTTCAGTTAGGAAAAAAAAAATCTGAATTCAGGATTTTATAGATTTCCTATACTCTTCTTTTCAAGAGGTGCTCTTACAATCCTGCTCAAAGTCTCCAAATCTAATTTGTACAAAAAGTATACTCTGAGCTCCACATGACACCAGATTTGGCCACTCTGCCTCCTGCTTCCTGAGCAAACTGTTGACTTCCCTCCCCCAGCTCAGTTTGCTCCCCTGCCTCCTCTTCTAATGACACCACGCCTTTTCAGTTGCTTACTTTCTATTTGTTTTCCTTTCTCATTCTCAATATCCTCTCCCAATCTCAATCAGTCTTTTTTTCCCTGATCCATTTATATAAATCTATGGTGGGGTACTTTTTGTTAAAATAACCTTAAAGACACAGATTAGAGTATAATTGTGTCAAATTAGTTAAGTGTAAGTAGACTATAAACAAAATCTCTAAACTGGAAATCTAATTTTGAATCCAAGCTTTGCCATTTACTATGTGAAGCTTAGAGAAAACATTAAAATCTGTAGATTGCATTTAGGTCTTCATCTGAAAAATGAGAATACTAGTACTGTTGATAAATATGATAAAATTTCAAAAAATTACAACTAACGATGTGCATCAAGTATTACTATGTGCCTTTTCCATGTATTATCACTTTGACTCCTCACAGATATATAAATTCAGGATAGAATTATGATTATACTCAGTCTTTAAAGAAGAAACCTGAGAAACTAAGAAATGGAATAATGCAGTTTGTCCATGATTATATTTTAGTAAATGTTGACACTGAAATCCAAAACCAAGTGATCTATTAATAACACTGCAGTGAGTTTTTATCACAATTCAGTCTTTTTAATCTCCCTCATTGGGTGGTTCTAAAAAATCAAACAAAAAATTATATGTGACAATATCTTAAAATATGGAAATTTCTGTTTAGTTAATATGTTCAGAAGATTATAGAAATAGTAAGAGTTATTCCAAAATTTCCTATTTTTTCTTTCATTCTAAATAAAAATTAATACTTCTGTTAGTTTTTATTTCTGGTATTATACGTTGCTTATAAATATTCAGTGCTCCTCCCTGCAGGTGAAATATACACCCCTGTCCTATTGAATTCAGGTGTGCTCATGTGATTTGCTTTGGCAATGAAATGCAAACAGAAGTAACGTTTTACTTTGAGGCTTCTATGATTGTAAAACATGTGTCAAGATGATTTTCTGTGACAGATTATAAAGTGACTAATATGAAGAATCCCCTTGTTAATCTGAGATGAACATGAGAGAAAAACTTTGTTACTATAAGGCACTGAGAATTTTTAGTTGTTACTACAGCATAACCTATTCTCTCCTGAGTGATACAACCACTGCTGCTGCTGCTGCTGCTAAGTCGCTTCAGTCCTGTCCGACTCTGTGTGACCCCACAGACGGCAGCCCACCAGGCTCCCCCGTCCCTGGGATTCTCCAGGCAAGAACACTGGAGTGGGTTGCCATTTCCTCCTCCAATGCATGAAAGTGAAAAGTGAAAGTTAAGTCGCTCAGTCATGTCTGACTCTTAGCGACCCCATGGACTGCAGCCTACCAGGCTCCTCTGTCCATGGGATTTTCCAGGCTAGAGTATTGGAGTGGGGTGCCATTGCCTTCTCCCGATACAACCACTAAATTCCCTTAAGATCTTTGATTTATAAAATATTCTTAAATGACATTTTCTTTCTCTTGGAATATAAGAAGTCAAGGGAAGGATAAACCATAAGATCAGAGAATGTTAACATTGAGAGAGATTATTGGAAAAAACTAGTCCAGTGGTTTCTAGATTTTCAGTAATAACCAAAATTTCAAAATATATATATATATTTAATATAAAATCATGAAATTATAGATTTATAAAAAATCTGCCATTAATACATTGTTCTTGTCCTACTTTTGGTCATTTTAAAACACTTATCTAATCATTTTATTGATGTAGAAAATAAGAACTAAGAGCAAGACAAGCAGCATTAACACTAGATAAATAACCACTCTAAAAAGGAGCAAAACTGACATGATATCAGCATCATGGTGGTATGAATTGTTCCTTTTTTTCCTCTCCCATTTGACTTATAACTAATTGGACATCCATAACCAAACAAAAGTCCTCTGAATTTTTTATACAGGACACTTAGAAGATTTCTACCCTCCTATAGGTAGATAGGGCCTCAAAGAGGGCTACAGATCCAAGGGAATGGATGAGTCTGCCCCACTCTCATTTGCTCCAATTGGGAGAAGTATAACCTGGAGAACGCACAATTGGGTGGACCCTCACTAGAGACAGAATTTGCGGAGGTCCAGCCAGCTTGATGAGGGAACCCAGCATGCCACTGGAGCAGGACTGAGACATGGTTGTAGGTAGAGGAGAAGGAAGAACTTGCTGAGGCAGCTCTCCTTTCCAAGGTAACCCTTAAATGACACTGGGCTTTTGGCAGTGGAAGTAGCTACCTCTGTGTTAGAGGAGGAGGAGAAAAACAAAAGTGGTGAGTGACAAATTGACCACATGCAAGGTCCCATTTTTCCCTAGTAGATCTGGAGTTCTGTGGAGTGACTTCTATGATGGGAAGGAGGGGAGGAAAGGAAAAGGGGCAGATAAGATAAAGGCATTGAAGGAACCTATTTCCTACTATCTGCTTCAGGATCCTTGAATTCCCTAACTCTAGGATTCCCCTATCAAGCATTGGCACCCTCAAAATCTCAGTTGCTAAACCTAAGCAAGCCTACCCCCATTTTGATGCCAACTCTTTTTAAAGTCCCAAGCACAGTCCCAAGAGCCAGCAAAACTTGAGCTACAGTGCCTCCTTCTGGAAAACAAAAGAAAGCTTTCTAATTGTCAGCCTACTGAGCTGTAACAGCCCAAGTAAGCAATTCTTAGCTGAGAAATTATTTGCTGCTTCAACTGTGAAAGCAGAGGCACATATGTCAAACATGAAAAATCAAGGAAATATGGTATCACAAGGAGAAAATAATAATTCTCCAGGAACTGAACTCAAAGGCATAGAATACTGAGATCTGATAAAGAATTCAAAGTAGCTATTATGAAGAAATTCAATAAGCTATAAGAAAACTCAGAAAGGAAAGTCAATGAATTCCGGAACAAAATTAATGACTAGAAGGAATTGTTTACCAAATAAGCTGAATTTTTAGGAACCAAACAGAAATTCTGAAGCTGAATAAACCCATAAATAAAATAAAGAAGTCATTAGACAGCAAAGGTAACAGAACAGATTAGATGAAAGAAAGAATAAGTGACTGCGAAGATAAGAATTTAGAAATGATCCAGTTAGAAGAACTATGATCATTTTTTAAATAAAGAAACACTATGAACCCTAAGAATTTAATCAGAGAAGCAAATATAAGAATAATTGGTATACCAGATGGAGGAGAAAGGTAAAAGGGGGCAGGGAATTTATTTGAAAAATAATAGCTGAGAACTTTTCAAACTTGGGGAAGGAATTAGACATACACATTCATGAAGGTAATAGAACAGCCTATTATCTCAATATCAAAATCTTTCCAATACACATTCAATGAAAACTGTTAAAAAAAATCAATGATAAAGAAAGAATCCTAAATTTAGCCAGAGAAAAAAGGAACATGATCTACAAAGGAACTCTGTTAGACTATCAGTGGATTTCTCACAAGAAACTCTACAGGCCAGGAAGGAATGACATGATACATTAAATATGTTGAAAGATTAAAAATTGTCACTAGAATACTTTATCAGGCAAAGTTATCCTTCAGATATAACGAAGAAATAAATTACCAACTCAATGGACCTGAGTTTGAGTAAGCTCCGGAAGTTGGTGATGGACAGGGAAGCCTTGTGTGCTGCAGTCCATGGGGTCACAAAAAATTGGATACAAGTGAGTGACTGACACTGTTTCCACTGTTTCCCCATCTATTTCCCATGAAGTGATGGGACCAGATGCCATGATCTTCATTTTCTGAACATTGAGCTTTAAGCCAACTTTTTCAGTCTCCACTTTCACTTTCACCAAGAGGCTTTTGAGTTCCTCTTCACTTTCTGCCATAAGGGTGGTATCATCTACACATCTGAGGTTATTGATATTTCTCCCGGCAATCTTGATTCCAGCTTGTGCTTCTTCCAGCCCAGCATTTCTCATGATGTACTCTGCATAGAAGTTAAATAAGCAGGGTGACAATATACAGCCTTGACGTACTCCTTTTCCTATTTGGAACCAGTCACTGTAGATGGTGACTGCAGCCATGAAATTAAAAGACGCTTACTCCTTGGAAGGAAAGTTATGACCAACCTAGATAGCATATTGAAATGCCGAGACATTACTTTGCCAACAAAGGTCCGTCTAGTCAAGGCTATGGTTTTTCAGTGGTCATGTATGGATGTGAGAGTTGGACTGTGAAGAAAGCTGAGCATCAAAGAATTGATGCTTTTGAAATGTGGTGTTGGAGAAGAAATGTGGTGTTGGAGAAGACTCTTGAGAGTCCCTTGGACTGCAAGGAGATTCAACCAGTCCATTCTGAAGGAGATCAGCCCTGGGATTTCTTTGGAAGGAATGATGCTAAAGCTGAAACTCCAGTACTTTGGCCACCTCATGCGAAGAGTTGATTCACTGGAAAAGACTCTGATGCTGAGAGGGATTGGGGGCAGGAGGAGGAGGGGACGACAGAGGATGAGATGGATGGATGGCATCACTGACTTGATGGACGTGAGTCTGAGTGAACTCCAGGAGTTGGTGATGGACAGGGAGGCCTGGCGTGCTGCGATTCATGGGGTCACAAAGAGTCGGACACGACTGAGTGACTGAACTGAACTGAACTGAAAGGCTTTCCTATACAAACAAAAGCTGAAGTCACTAGACCTGACTTACAAGAAATGCTAAAAAAGCTCTTCAAGCTGAGATGGAAAGATGCAACTAGTGACACAAAGACATCTGAAAATATGCAATACTTCAGTAAAGATGAAAAATAAAAGATCACATTTATAAAACTATATTATACAGGTGTGTTAACCATTCAATTATAGTATAAAGGTGGAATGAAAAAGCATTAAAAATAACTCTAGCTAGTATAATTTGGTAATGAATACACAGAAAAAAATTAGAAAATTGTGATATCAAAAATATAAAAGGAGTAAACTGATGGAATATTTATATATGAGAAAAGAAAAGTTCCTATCAGGATAAAAAAAAAAAGACTGTTTTATTCCCATGAGATGTTTTATGTAAGCTTCAGGATAACCAAACAGCAAAAATCTACAATAGACACAAAATATAAAAAGAGGGACTGAGAAAATCACTAGGGAAAGCCACCAATTTACAAAGGTAGGTAAAAACAGAGGGAAAAGAAAAAAATAGAGATGAAATATAAGCAGACAGCAAATAATAAGATAACTGTAGTAAGTCCTTTCATATCAATAATCACTCTAACTGTAAAGATATTGAATTCATGGATCAAAAGGCAGAGTGGGCTGGGGAAAACAAGCCCTAACTGTATGCTGCCTATAGGAGACTTATTTCATGTCTAAAGACATACATAGGCTCAAAGTGAAGGGACAGAAGAAAATATTCCAAGTAAGTTACCCATATTTATATAAGACAAAATAGACTTAGAGACAAAAACAGGAACAAGCAACAAAGAAGGTTATAATATAATGACAAAGAGTTCAATACTTCAAGAAGATGTAACAACTGTAAATATACATGAAACCAACAACAGAGCACTAAAATATATTAAGCAAATGGAAAATGACAACAGTACAATCGTAGGGTACTTTAAGATGCTACTGTAAGCAATGGAGAGGTCATACAGACAGAAAATCAAAAGGAAAACAATGGATTGAACCAAACTTTAGAACAAATGGACCAAACAGACATTTATAAAACATTCCACCCAATAGTAGCAGAATACATTCCTCTCAGGTGAACACAGAATCTCCAGGATAGATCATATGATAGGATTTAAAACAAACTTTAGCAAATTTAAGAAGACTGAAATCATACCAACTGTCTTGTATGACCAGAATGGTATGAAGTTGAAATCTACAAGAGAAAAGCTGTAAAGTCTACAAATATGTGGAAGCTGAACAAAACATTTCTGAATAACCAATGAGCAGAAGAAGAAATCAAAAGGAAAATTAAAAATTATCTTGGGAGAAGAACAAGAGGGCAGAAGAGTAGGTGGACCTAGAGTACATCTCTCTCCAAGGATACATCAGGAATACACCCTCAGACACAGAAGTGCATGGAGAACACCAGCTGTGAGTGGACAGTAGTACCTGAGCAGAGGAAAATAATATACAGAACCATCCAAAACTCTGTAGGACGAAGGAACTAGGGGGAAAAACAGGAGTGTTAGTAGCACTGGACCTGCCCTCGGCGGATGGGGGAACTAAAGCAAGGGTCTGATCCCCACATCAGGGCAACTGTCTGAGTTAGAGGAGAAACATTTATGGCTGAGAGTGAAACAGCTGATCTGTAGCAGCCTAAATGGAATGACAATCAGATAGTCCTTGCCAGTCATACATACTACAAACAAGAATTAGGGGCCCCTGGAAGGTGCAGTGGCTGGGAGTTGGAGTTTGGGGAATGTGGAGCAATCCCAGGGTGAGAGCTGCTGTTGACTGAGGAGAGACAGATCGAGGGATGGGAGAGAGGAGATCATGGTGGGATATGCCTGTGGAAGAAAGCCAGGCAGCCATGAAAGCAAGGCGATACTGCTGAGTCATCCATAGGGAGTGGAGCCATCACCATAGCCTCTCTCTCTCCACATGCCAGCATCAGCAGCTGAACAATAGAGAAGCTAGCCCATCAAACACCTGAGGCACTGAACTACAAGGTAGGACCCCACCCAGGGTGCTCCTTTAAGTGACTGATGTGCTGAACTACAGAGTAGGATCCCACCCAGGGAGCCCCTTTAAGGGCCTGATGTGCTGATCCACAGAGTAGGAGCCCAGTCAGGTGGGCCCCCTCTATGTGCCTGATGCTCCAAACAACAGAGAAGGACCCCAGGCAAGGGAGTCCTCTAAGTACCTGAACAGGCGGAGCTATGGAGAAAGACTGGCCAAAGAGGCCTTCTGATCGCCAGCTACAAGGGGCTCAGAAAAAGACTCTGACAGGGCCATAACTCCTGCAGTAGAGGCAGTCCGTGTTCCTGCACACTTGGTGCTGCTAGGTCCCTGCAACCCAAGCAGCTGTGCCACCTTCACACTCAACTCTTATTGGGGCATAGGTGTCACAGGCAAAAAAAGAGTCTTGAGTCTATGCATGAAGGGTTGCTTCAGTCATGTCCGACTCTTTGCCACCCTATAGACTGTGGCCTACCAGGCTTCTGTCAGGGAGGGGGATTCTCCAGGCAAAAACACTGGAGCATATTGGCCAATACTGGTTGCCATACCCTTCTAGACCAGTATATTTCCTGCTGCCCTAGCCACCAACTCCCCTGAGTACCTGGTGATGCCAGAACCCCTGCAACCCAAGCAGCTGTACCACCTCCACATCTGGCCCTCACAGGGGCAAACCCAAGTCCTCCAGGGCAGCCTCAGGAGCAAACCCCAGTGGACAACCCACATGCAGAGGTGGAAATAAAACCATAATTGAAACCCAGGGGCAGTGTGGCTAAGGAATAAGACACAAAACCTTCGCACCAGCTGTACAAACTGCAGATTAAATCCACACGATCAACTAGGCAGACTCTGTGTCTATGGAATATATAAAAGCTCATTGAGAGTGCCCACAAAAGAAAATGCACTAGTTCTGATAGCTGTGGACATTGGAAGAAAGATCACATAGGTGTAAGGACAGATTAGAATCTGAGCTGACAGCAGTGACTCAAGAAAAACATTTATTATTCTTATGTTTTGATTTGCTTGATAGATTCTTTTGTATTTTTTTCTCCCCCCACCCCATGTTATAGTTGTTGATTTTATTGGCATTATGAAATCTAATTAAGCTTTTGAGCTTTTTCTTTTCTCGATCACATTTTTTTTTAAATTGTTGTTATAAAACTGCCTCTGTGTTGGGGTTTTGTAGTTCTGTGTTTTCCTTATTTCTTTCTCTTTTTTAATTATTTAAACCTATTATTATTTTTTCTACATTTATTCCTTTGTTTGCTTTTCTTACTGTTTTTGCCCCTTGCAATTAATCTTTAATGTATGTAAATCTTCATCTATCTCTATTTAGCTTTGCATATCTGTTCTTTCTTTCCTTTCCTCTCAACATTGTTAGTTTTATTCCATTGCTTTATTCCCCAATTGGCACCTTGCTGTAGTTTTGTTTTCCAGTTTGTGTTTTAGTTAGTTTTGTTCTGGTAGGTATAATTTTTGGTTTCCTTTGTTCACCGGGTTGATCTATTGTACTTTATTTTTGTTGGACAGTTTTGATTTTGCTTATGGGTGTATATGTATATGCGAATATGCAGTCACACTTTTTGTTGTTATAAACCTTGGTGTCTACATTGGGCTTTTGCAGTTCTGTGGAGTTTTCCTTCCCCCTCCCCTTTTTTCTTTCTTCTTCCATTTTTTTTCTTTTCTCTTTTTATATTTTTAATTTTTAAAAAAAACCTATTATATTTTTTGGTACATTTATTACTTCGTTTGCCTTTCCTACTGTTCTTTTCCCCTTACAGTTAATCTTTAATATATATAAATCTTCTTCATCTACCTCTATTTAACTTTGCATATCTGTTCTTTCTTTCTTTCCTCTCTTCTCAATGTATTTGTTAGTTTTGTTTTGATTGCTTTATTCCTCACTTGGCACCTTGTTTAGTTTTGTTTTCCATTTTTGTGCTTTGTGCCTTAGTTAATTTTGTTCTTAAGTAGTAAATACAATTTTTGATTTAATTTGTTCGCCAGGTCAATCTGCTGTACTTTATTTTTGGTGGACTGTATTCACTTTGCTCAAGGGTGTATATGTGTATCTTCCATTATTTTAATTATTATTTCCCTGATTTTGTAACTGCCATTTGTCTGGGGTTCATCTTTGGTTTCTCATTGTTGGATATTTGTTTTAATCTCACTTAATGCCATAAAAAATCATTTGTGGAATTTTTGTTCCTGACCAAGATCAAGCCCTGAGCCTTTGGAGTGGGAACACTGACTCCAAGACCCAAGACTGCCAGAGAACTAACCCTAGGGAGTACCAAATAGTGAGAACTCACACAAAGGAAACCACTTGAATACAAGACCTGGTCACCCAACCACCAGTAGCACCCTGTGAAGGATGCCTCATCTAAACAACAAACAAAACAAAAATACAAACACAATCATTAGCAGACAGGATTGCCACCTCACTCAGGCATGGTCATCAGAGGAAAAACAAACAAACAAACAAAAACTCCACACAAATGTCACCCTATAGGGAGCTTACACAAACCACTGGGACAACCTTAGGCATGCAAAAAGCAAAAGGAAGAAAGAATTTAACCTTGAAGCCTGTGAAAAGGGGACTTCAAACAATAGGTTAAAAAAATAATGAAAAGGCAGAGAAATACTACATAAATGAAGGCACAAACTAGAAATACAGAAGTCCAAATAAATGAAGAGTAAATAGGCAAACTGCCTGAAAAATAATTCAAAATAATGATAGTTAATATGATCAAAAACCTTGAAAACAAAATGGAGAAAATGCAAGAATCAAGTAACAAAGACCTAGAAGAATTAAAGAATAAATATACAGAATCAAACAAAACAATTACTGAAATTAAAAATACTCCATAAGGAATCAATAGCAGAATATCTGAAGCAGAAGAACGAATCAGTGAAGATAAAATGGTGGAAATAATTGCTAAAGAGCAGACTAAAGTAAAAAGAATGAAAAGAGCTGAGGACAGTGTCAGAGATCTCTGGGACCATATGAAATACACCAATATTCAAATTGCAGGGGTGTCAGAAGAAGAGAAAAAGAAAGGTTATGAGACAATTTTTGATGAGATTATAGTTTAAAATTTCCCCAACATGGAAAAGGAAATAGTCAATCAAGTCCAAGAGGCACAAAGTGTCCCTTACAGGATAAACCCAAGGAGAAACATGCCAAGACACATACTAATGAAATTAACAAAGACTAAACACAAAGAATATTAAAAGCAGCAAGGAAGAAGCAACAAGTAACGTACAAGGAAAATTCATATGCTTAACAGCTAATTTTCAGCAGAAACTCTACAGGCCAGAAGAGAATGGGATGATATATTTAAAATATTGAAAGGGAAAAAAAATCTATAACCAAGATTATTGTACCCAGCAAAGATCTTATTCAAAATTGATGGAGAAATAAGAAGCTTTTCAGACAAGCAAAAGTAAAGAGAAATCAGTACCACCAAACCAGCTTTACAAAAAATGTAAAAGGGACTTATATAGCTAACAAATACAAGTGAAGAAAAAAGATCTACATAATGAACCCCAAACAATTAAGAAAATGGCAATAGGAACATATATATCAATAATTACTATGAATATAAATGGATTAAATGCTCCAACCAAAAGACACAGACTGGCTGAATGGATACAAAAACAAGACCCATATTTATGCTGTCTACAAGAAACCCACTTCAGACCTAAAGACACATATAAACTGAAAGTGAGAGGATGGAAAAATATTTTCTATGAAAATGGGAAGCAAAAGAAAGCTGGAGTAGCAATCCTCCTATTAGAGAAAATAGACCTTAAAATAAAGAATATTACAAGAAATAAGGAAAGATACTGCATAATGATCAAGGGATCAATCCAAGAGGAAAACATAACAATTGTAAATATCTATGCAACCTACAGAGGAGTACCTCAATACATAACAGACATAAAAGGAGAAACTGACAGTAACAGAATAAAGTAGGAGACTTTAACACCCCACTCACACCAATGGACAGATCATCAAAACAGAAAATTAATAAGGAAACACAAGTCTAAAATGATACATTAGATGAGATGGATCTCATTGATATTTTCAGGACATTCCATTCAAATGCAGAAGAATACATCTTCTTCTCAGGTGTACATGGAACGTTCTCCAGGACAGACCACATCTTAGGTCACAAATCAAACCTCAGTAAATTTAAGAAAACTGAAATTATATCAAGCATCTTCTCTGATAAGAATGCTATGAGACTAGACACCAATTACAAGAAAAAAACTGCAAAAAACAGAAAGACATGGAGACTAAACAACACATTTCTAAATAATCAACAGGTTACTGAAGAAGTCAAAAGAGAAATCAGAAAATTTCTAGAAACAAATGACAATGAAAACACGGCAACTAAAAACCTATGGGATGCAGCAAAAGCAGTTTTAATAGGGAAGTTTATAGCAATACAATCCTACCTCAAGAAATAAGAAAAACATCAAACAGACAACCTAACTTCACACCTAAAACAACTAGAAAAGGAAGAGCAACAATACTCCAAAATTATTAGAAGGAAAGAAATCATAAAGATTGGAGCAGAAATAAATGAAAAAGAAATGAAAGACACAATAGCAAAGATTAATAAAACTAAAAGCTGGTTCTTTGAGAAGATAAACAAAATTGACAAACCTTTAGCCAGACTCATCAAGAAAAAAAGAAGAATCAAATCAACAAAATTAGAAATGAAAAAAGGAGAGGTTACAATGACAATGCAGAAATACAATGGACAACTATATGGCAATAAATATTATGAACAACTATATGGCAATAAAATGGATAACCTGGAAGAAATGGACAGATTTTTAGAAAAGTTCAATCTTCTAAGAGTGAACCAAGAAGAAATAGAAATTATGAACAACCCAATTACAAGCACTGAAATTGAAGCTGTGATCAAAAATCTCCCCCAAAAAACCAAAAGCCCAGGCAGATAGCTTCACAGGAGAATTCTATCAAACATTTAGAGAAAAGTTAATGCCTATCCTTCTAAAACTCTTTGAAAAAATTGCAGAGGAAGGAACACTTCTAAACTCATTCTACGAGGGCACCATCACCCTGATACCAAAAACAAACAGAGACAACACAAAAAAAGAAAACTACATGCCAATATCATTGATGAACGTAGATGCAAAAATCCTCAACAAAATTTTAGCAAATAGAATTCAGCAACACATCAAAAAGCTCATACACCATGATCAAGTTGGGTTTATTCCAAGAATGCAAGAAGTCTTCAATTAATGCAAATTAATCAATGTGATACACCATATTAACAAATTGAAAGATAAAACCATATGATCATCTCAATAGATGCAGAAAAATCTTTTGACAAAATTCAGCACCCATTTGTGATTAAAACCTTCAAAAAATGGGCATGGAAGGAACCTACCTCAACATGGCAAAGGTCATTTATGATAAGCCCACAGCAAACATTATTCTCAATGGTGAAAACCTGAAAGCATTCCCCCTAAAATCAGGAACAAAACAAGGGTGTCCACTCTCACCACTATTATTCAACACAGTTCTGGAAGTCCTAGCTGTATCAATCATGGAAGGAAAAGAAATAAAAGGAATTCAGATCAGAAAAGAAGAAGTAAATCTCTCACTGTTTGCAGATGACATGATACTGTAAATAGAAAACACAAAGATAGTATTAGAAAATTACTAGAGCTAATCAGTGAATTTAACAAGGTTGAAGGATACAAAATCAATACTGAGAAATCACTTGCATTATCACTAATAATGAAAAAACAGAAACAGAAAGTAAGGAATCAATCCCACTCAACATTGCAACAAAAAGAATTAAATATCTAGGAGTAAACTTACCTAAGGAGACAAAAGAACTGTACACAGAAAATTATAAGACACTAGTGAAAGAAATCAAAGATGACATAAACAGATGGAGAGATATTCCATGTTCCTGGGTAGGAAGAATCAATATTGTGAAAATGAGTACACTAGCAAATGCAATCTACAGATGCAAGGCAATCCCTATCAAATTACCAATGGCATTTTTTACAGAAGTAGAACAAAAAATCTCACAATTCATATTCAAACACAAAAGACCCTGAATAGCCAAAGCAGTCCTGAGAAAGAAGAATGGAGCCAGAGGAATCAACTTTCCTGACTTCAGATTATACTACAAAGCTATGGTCATCAAGACAGTATGGTACTGGCACAAAAACAGAATATAGACCAATGGAACAAGATAGAAAGTCCAGAAATAAACCCATGCACCTAGGGGTACCTTATTTTTGACAAAGGAGTCAAGAATATACAATGGGGAAAAGACAGCCTCTTCAATAAATGGTGCTAGAAAACCAGACAGCTACATGTAAAAGACCTTTTAGAACTAACACCCAAAAAAGATGTCCTTTTCATTATAGGGAACTGGAATGCAAAAGTAGCAAGTCAAGAAACACCTGGAGTAACAGGCAAAGTTGCCTTGGAATACGGAATGAAGCAGGGCAAAGACTAATAGAGTTTTGCCAAGAAAATGCACTGGTCATAGCAAACACCCTCTTCCAACAACACAAGAGAATACTCTAGCATCGAAATCACCAGATGATCAACACCAAAATCAGATTGATTATATTCTTTGCAGCCAAAGATGGAGAAGCTCTATACAGTCAACAAAAACAAGACCAGGAGCTGACTGTGGCTCAGATCATGAACTCCTTATTACCAAATTCAGACTTAAATTGAAGAAAGTAGGAAAACCATTAGACCATTCAGGTATGACCTAAATCAAATCCCTTATGATTTACAGTGGAAGAGAGAAATAGATTTAAGGGCCCAGATCTGATAGATAGACTGCCTGATGAACTATGGAATGAGATTCGTGACATTGTATAGGAGACAGGGATCAAGACCATCCCCATGGAAAAGAAATGCAAAGAAGCAAAATGGCTATCTTGGGAGGCCTTACAAATAGCTGTGAAAAGAAGAGAAGTGAAAAGCAAAGGAGAAAAGGAAAGATATAAGCATCTGAATGCAGAGTTCCAAAGAATAGCAAGAAGAGATAAGAAAGCCTTCCTCAGCGATCAATGCAAAGAAATAGGGGAAAACAAAAGAATGGGAAAGACTAGAGATCTCTTCAAGAAAATCAGAGATACCAAGGGAACATTTCACGCAAAAATGGGCTCGATAAAGGACATAAATGGTATGGACCTAACAGAAGCAGAAGATATTAAGAAGAGGTGGCAAGAATACACAGAAGAACTATACAAAAATGATCTTCATGGCCCAGATAATCACGATGGTGTGATCACTCACCTAGAGCCAGACATCCTGGAATGCGAAGTCAAGAGGGCCTTAGAAAGCATCACTACGAACAAAGCCAGTGGAGGTGATGGAATTCCAGTTGAGCTATTCCAAATCCTGAAAGATGATGCTGTGAAAGTGCTGCAGTCAATATGCAAGCAAATTTGGAAAACTCAGCAGTGGCCACAGGACTGGAAAAGGTCAGTTTTCATTCCAATCCCAAAGAAAGGCAATGCCAAAGAATGCTCAGACTACCACACAATTGCACTCATCTCACATGCTAGTAAAGTAATGCTGAAAATTCTCCAAGCCAGGCTTCAGTAATACGTGAACCGTGAACTTCCTGATGTTCAAGCTGGTTTTAGAAAAGGCAGAGGAACCAGAGATCCAATTGCCAACATCCACTGGATCATGGAAAAAGCAAGAGCATTCCAGGAAAACATCTATTTCTGCATTATTGACTATGCCAAAGCCTTTGACTGTGTGGATCACAATAAACTGTGGAAAATTCTGAAAGAGATGGGAATACCAGACCACCTGACCTGGCTCTTGAGAAATCTGTATGCAGGTCAGGAAGCAACAGTTAGAACTGGACATGGAACAACAGACTGGTTCCAAATAGAAAAAGGAGTACGTCAAGGCTGTATATTGTCACCTGCTTCTTTAACTTCAATGCAGAGTACATCATGAGAAACGCTGGACTGGAAGAAACACAAGCTGGAATCAAGATTGCTGGGAGAAATATCAATAACCTCAGATATGCAGATGACACTACCCTTATGGCAGAAAGTGAAGAGGAACTAAAAAGCCTCTGGAGGGAGGAGGCAGAAGGGTTCAGGATGGGGAACACATGTATATCTGTGGTGGATTCATTTCGATACTTGGCAAAAGCAATACAGTATTGTAAAGTTTAAAAAATTAAATTAAATTAAAAAAAAAAGAAAGTGAAAGTGGAGAGTGAAAAAATTGGCTTAAAGCTCAGCATTCAGAAAATCAAGACCATGGCATCCGGTCCCATCACTTCATGGGAAATAGATGGGGAAACAGTGGAAACAGTGTCAGACTTTATTTTTTTGGGCTCCAAAATCACTGCAGATGATGACTGCAGCCATGAAATTAAAAGATGCTTACTCCTTGGAAGGAAAGTACTGTCCAAATAGATAGCATATTGAAAAGCAGAGACATTACTTTGCCAACAAAGGTCCATCTAGTCAAGGCTATGGTTTTTCCTGTGGTCATGTATGGATGTGAGAGTTGGACTGTGAAGAAAGCTGAGTGCCGAAGAATTGATGCTTTTGAACTGTGGTGTTGGAGAAGACTCTTGAGAGTCCCTTGGACCTCAAGGAGATCCAACCAGTCCCTTCTGAAGGAGATCAGCCCTGGGATTTCTTTGGAAGGAATGATGCTAAAGCTGAAACTCCAGTACTTTGGCCACCTCATGCGAAGAGTTGACTCATTGGAAAAGACTCTGATGCTGGGAAGTTTTGGGGGCAGGAGGAGGAGGGGACGACAGAGGATGAGATGGCTGGATGGCATCACTGACTCGATTGACATGAGTTTGAGTGAACTCCAGGACTTGGTGATGGACAGGGAAGCATGGTGTGCTGCGATTCATGGGATCGCAAAGAGTCGGACATGACTGAGCGACTGAACTGAACTGAACACGTTAAAGAATGAAATTAGAACACTTCCTAACACCACACACAAAGATAAACTCAAAATGGATTAAAGACCTAAATGTAATACCAGAAAGTACAAAACTCCGAGGAAAATATATGCAGAACACTCAATGAATAAATCAAAGCAAGATGTTCTATGACCCACCTCCTAGAGTAATGGAAATAAAAACAAAAGTAAACAGGTGGGACCTGATTAAACCTAAAAGCTTTTTCATAGCAAAAGAAACTATAAGCAAGGTGAATAGACTACATACCCTCAGAATGGCAGAGAATAATAGCAAATTAAACAATTGACAATGGATCAATTTCCAAAATATATAAGCAGTTCACACAACTCAACGCCAGAAAAACAAACAACTCAATCAAAAAGTGGGAAAAAAACTTAGAGAGACATTTCTCCAAAGAAGACATACCAGTGGCTAACAAACACATGAAAAGATGCTCAACATTACTCATTATTAGAGAAAGGCAAATTAAAACTACAATGAGATATCACCTCACACCAGTAAGAATGGTCATCATCAAAAAGTCTATAAACAATGAATGCTGGAGAGGATGGGGAGAAAAGGGAATGCTCTTTCACTGTTGGTGGGAATGTAAATTGATACAGCCACTATGGAAAACAGTATGGAGAGTCCTTTAAAAAAAAGTAGGAATAAAACCACCATAGACCCAGCAATCCCACTCCTAGGCACATACCCTGAGGAAACCAAACTGAAAAAGACACATGTATCCCATTGTTCACTGCAGCACTATTTACAATAGCTAGAACATGGAAGCAACATAGATGTCCATTGACAGATAAATGGATAAAGAAATTGTGGTACATATACACAATGGAATAATACTTAGCCATAAAAATGAACACATATGAGTCAGTTCTGATGAGGTGGATGAACCCAGAACCTATTATACAGAGTGAGTCAAAAAAAAGAAAGACAAATATATTCTAATGCATATATATGGAATCTAGAAAAATGGTAGTGAAGAATTTATTTCCAGGGCAGCAATGAAGAAACAGACATAGAGGTTAGGCTTATGGACATAGGGAGAGGGGAGGAAAGGGGAAACATATGGAAAAAGTAACATGGAAACCTACATTCAGTTCAGCTGAGTTCACTCAGTCGTGTCTGACTCTTTGTGACCCCATGAATTGCAGCAAGCCAGTCTATCACCAACTCCCGGAGTTCACTCAGACTCACGTCCATCGAGTTGGTGATGCTATCCAGCCATCTCATCCTCTGTCGTCCCCTTCTGCTCCTGCCCCCAAACCTTCCCAGCATCAGAGTCTTTTCCAATGAGTCAACTCTTTGCACAAGGTGGCCAAAGTACTGGAGTTTCAGCTTTAGCACCAGTCCTTACAAAGAACACCCAGACCAATCTCCTTCAGAATGGACTGGTTGGATCTCCTTGAGGTCCAAGGGACTTTCAAGAGTCTTCTCCAACATCACAGTTCAAAAGAATCAATTCTTCGGTTCTCAACTTTCTTCACAGTCCAACTCTCACATCCATACATGACCACTGGAAAAACCAAAGTCTTGACTAGATGAACCTTGGTTGGCAAAGTAATGTCTGCTTTTTAATATGCTCTTTAGGTTGGTCATAATTTTCCTTCCAAGGAGTAAGCGTCTTTTAATTTCATGGCTGCAGTCACCATCTGCAGTGATTTTGGAGCCCCCCAAAAATACAGTCTGACACTGTTTCCATTGTTTCCCCATCTATTTCCCATGAAGTGATGGGACCAGATGCCTTGATCTTAGTTTTCTGAATGTTGAGCTTTAAGCCAACTTTTTCACTCTCCTCTTTCATTTTCATCAAAAGACTCTTTAGTGCTTCACTTTCTGCCATATAGGTGGTCTCATCTGCATATCTGAGGTTATTGATATTTCTCCCAGAAATCTTGATTCCAGCTTGTGTTTCTTCCAGCCCAGCATTTCTCATGATGTACTCTGCATTGAAGTTAAAGAAGCAGGGTGACAATATATAGACTTGACATACTCCTTTTCCTATTTGGAACCAGTCTGTTGTTCCATGTCCAGTTCTAACTGTTGCTTCCTGACCTGCATACAGATTTTTCAAGAGGCAGGTCAGGTGGTCTGGTATTCCCATCTCTTTCAGAATTTTCCACATTTTTTTGTGACCCACACAGTCAAAGGCTTTGGCATAGTCAATAATGCAGAAATAGATGTTTTCCTGGAATTCTCTTGTTTTTTCCATGATCCAGTGGATGTTGGCAATTGGATCTCTGGTTCCTCTGCCTTTTCTAAAACCAGCTTGAACATCAGGAAGTTCACAGTTCACGTATTACTGAAGCCTGGCTTGGAGAATTTTCAGCATTACTTTACTAGCATGTGAGATGAGTGCAATTGTGTGGTAGTCTGAGCATTCTTTGGCATTGCCTTTCTTTGGGATTGGAATGAAAACTGACCTTTTCCAGTCCTGTGGCCACTGCTGAGTTTTCCAAATTTGCTTGCATATTGACTGCAGCACTTTCACAGCATCATCTTTCAGGATTTGGAATAGCTCAACTGGAATTCCATCACCTCTACTGGCTTTGTTCGTAGTGATGCTTTCTAAGGCCCACTTGACTTCACATTTCAGGATGTTGGCTCTAGGTGAGTGATCACATTATTGTGATTATCTGGGTTGTGAAGATCATTTTTGTACAGTTCTTCTGTGTATTCTTGCCACCTCTTCTTAATATCTTCTGCTTCTGTTAGGTCCATACCATTTATGTCCTTTATCGAGCCCATCTTTGCATGAAATGTTCCCTTGGTATCTCTGATTTTCTTGAAGAGATCTCTAGTCTTTCCCATTCTGTTGTTTTCCTCTATTTCTTTGCATTGATTGCTGAGGAAGGCTTTCTTATCTCTTCTTGCTATTCTTTGGAACTCTGCATTCAGATGCTTATATCTTTCCTTTTCTCCTTTGCTTTTCGCTTCTCTTCTTTTCACAGCTATTTGTAAGGCCTCCCCAGACAGCCATTTTGCTTTTTTGCATTTTTTTATTACCATACATAAAATAGACAGCCAATGGGAGTCTGCTGTGTTGCTCAGGAAACTCAAACAGGAGCTTTGTATCAATCTAGAGGGGTGGGCTGGGGTGGCAGATAGGAGGGAGGTTCAAAAGGGAGGGGATATATGTATACCTATGGCTGATTCATGTTGAGCTTTGACAGAAAACACAAAATTGTGTAAATCAATAAAAAAAAAAAAGTAAAGTAAAAAAAAAAAAAACTATCTGGAACGAAAATGGAAATACAACATATCAAAATGCATGGTATAAAGCAAAAACAATTTTGAGAGATGTGTTCATTGTGTTAAATGTAGATATTAAGAAAGTAGAAAAATTACAAAAAAGTCTTATTTTATATCTCAAGGACCTAGGAAAAAAGAGCAAAGTAAGCTCAACGTTAGCATAAGGAAGAAAGTAGTAAGGATTAGAGGGAAAAAATATGAATAGAGATCAGCAAAATAAAAAGGTTCAACAAAATTAAGCTGCTTCTTCATAAAGATTTTTAAAAATTACAAATCTTTAGCTGGATTGCTGCTGCTGCTGCTAAGTCACTTCAGTCGTGTCTGACTCTGTGTGACCCCATAGACGGCAGCCCACCAGGCTCCGCCATCCTGGGATTCTCCAGGCAAGAACACTGGAGTGGGTTGCCATTTCCTTCTCCAATGCATGAAAGTGAAAAGGGAAAGTGAAGTCACTCAGTCGTGTCCGATTCTTCACGACCCCATGGACAGCAGCCTACCAGGCTCCTCCGTCCATGGGATTTTCCAGTTAAGAGTACTGGAGTGGGTTGCCATTGCCTTAGCTGGGCTAACTATGAAGAAAAGAGAAATAAAACTAGAAAGAAACGAAGAAGATGATAATACTGAAGAAATACAGAAAGTCATAAGAAACTATTAAAAACAATTAGATGCTAATGAATTAAATCATGTAGAAGAAGTAGAAACATTTCTAGAAACACACAACCTATTAAGACTGAATCATGAAAGTTATTAAATAAATTAGCAAGTAAAGAAAGTGAATCAGTAATCAAAGCCCTTCCAAAACCCAAACCCCAGGACCAGACAATTTCACTGGCAAATTCTACTGAACATTTTCAGAAGAATTAACACCATCCCTTCTTGAAACTCTTCCAGAAAATTGAGAAGAAATACCTCCAACTTATCCCATGAGGCCCATGTTATCCTGATATGAAAGTCACCTAAGAACACCACAAGAAAAGAAAACTATAGGACAGTATCTCTGGTGTATATAGATGTAAAAATTCTCAACAAAATATTAGCAAATTCAACTAAAGAATACATTAAAATGCGTATACATCATGACCAAGTAAGATTTATCCCTGGGATGCAAGAATGGTTCAACATATATAATAAATGTAACTTTTTAAGAAAATTAAAGACAAATATCTCAATCATCTCACTGGATATAGAAGAATCATTTTACAAAACACAACATCCTTTCACGATAAAAATACTACACAGATTGGGCATAGAAGGAACATACCTCAACAAAATAAAGGCCATATACAAGAAATACACACCTAACATTATATTCAAAGGAAAAAAGTTGAAACCTTTTCATCTAAGATCAGTAACAAAACAAAGAGGTCCTCTTTTATCACTCTTATTTAATACAGCAGAAGTTCTAACTGGAGCAATTTGGTGAGACAAAGAAACAAAAGGCATTCACATCCAAAAAGAAGAAGTAAAACTGTAGTTATTTCCAGATAATATGGGTTTGTACATTGAAAATCTCAAAGACTCAGCCAAAGAAAGTATTGTAACTAGTCAGCAATTTCAGTAAAGTTGCAAGATACAAAATTAACATACAGAAATCAATTATATTTCTATACATTGATTTAATCATGTAACATCTAAAAAAATAAAGAAATCTATCTCATTCAAAATAACAAAATATTTAGGAATAATTTTAACCAAGAAAGTGAAACATTGGTACAACAAAAATCATGAGTTTGCAAAAGAAACTGAAGAAGACACAAACACATGAAAAAATACCCTGTGTTCATGGGTTGGAAGAATTAATGTTACTAAAATACCCATACTACCCAAATCCACCTATAGATTCAACACAATTCCCATCAAATGTCAATGACTTTCTCTATAGAAACAGAAGAAAACAATCTTAAAATCTGTATGGATCCCCCCAAAACCCTAAATAACAAAAACAGTACTAAGGAAAAAGAACAAAACTGAAAGTATCACATTTCCTTATTTTAAATTATGCTTTAAATCTATAGTAATAAAAACAAAAAAACAGTAGGGAATGGCACAAAAATAGACTAGTGGAGCAGATCAGAAAGCCCCAAATTAAAACCTCTAAATATACAGTCAACTGTATAGGAGAACAAAGAACACCCAAGGGGAAAGGATAGTCTCTGCAACATTTGGTATTGGCAAACTGGATAAACACACAGAGAACAATAAAATTATATCTCTATGTTGCAACCCATGGGAGCTCAATAAAGATTTATGGAACTTTTGAAAAGATTACAATAGATATTTCTATCACACTTCACAATTCTCTTTGTAGTCAACTTGTCTACCAGACCTGGCCCCTTGGTAACCATTCACCAGGTTATCCAATTCACTAGCTGTTCTATAGTTTTAATTTTATACTATTATCTAAAAATGTAGCCACATAGTATGTGATTTTTTTTTTCTAACTTTACAATACTGTATTGGTTTTGCCATACATCAAAATGAATCCGCCACAGGTATACATGTGTTCCCAATCCTGAACCCTCCTCCCTCCCCATACCATCCCCCTGGGTCATCCCAGTGCACCAGCCCCAAGCATCCAGTATCGTGCATCAAACCTGGACTGGCGACTCGTTTCATATATGATATTATACATGTTTCAATGCCATTCTCCCAAATCATCCCACCCTCTCCCTCTCCCCAGAGTCCAAAAGACTGTTCTATACATCTCTTTTGCTCTCTCGCATACAGGGTTATCGTTACCATCTTTCTAAATTCCATATACACGCATTAGTATACTGTATTGGTGTTTTTCTTTCTGGCTTACTTCATTCTGTATAATAGGCTCCAGTTTCATCCACCTCATTAGAACTGATTCAAATGTATTCTTTTTAATGGCTGAGTAATACTCCATTGTGTGTATGTACCACAGCTTTCTTATCCATTCATCTGCTGATGGACATCTAGGTTGCTTCCATGTCCTGGCTATTATAAACAGTGCTGCGATGAACACTGGGGTACACGTGTCTCTTTCAATTCTGGTTTCCTCAGTGTGTATGCCCAGCAGTGGGATTGCTGGATCATAAGGCAGTTCTATTTCCAGTTTTTTAAGGAATCTCCACACTGTTCTCCATAGTGGCTGTACTAGTTTGCATTCCCACCAACAGTGTAAGAGGGTTCCCTTTTCTCCACACCCTCTCCAGCATGTATTGCTTGTAGACTTTTGGATCTCAGCCATTCTGACTGGTGTGAAATGGTACCTCATAGTGGTTTTGATTTGCATTTCTCTGATAATGAGTGATGTTGAGCATCTTTTCATGTGTTTGTTAGTCATCTGTATGTCTTCTTTGGAGAAATGTCTATTTAGTTCTTTGGCCCATTTTTTGATTGGGTCATTTATTTTTCTGGAATCGAGCTATAGGAGTTGCTTGTATATTTTTGAGATTAGTTGTTTGTCAGTTGCTTCATTTGCTATTATTTTCTCCCATTCTGAAGGCTGTCTTTTCACCTTGCTTATAATTTCCTTTGTTGTGCAGAAGCTTTTAAGTTTAATTAGGTCCCATTTGTTTATTTTTGCTTTTATTTCTAATATTCTGGGAGGTGGGTCATAGAGGATCCTGCTGTGATGTATGTCATAGAGTGTTTTGCCTATAGTATGTGTTTTTCTGAGTCTGGTTTATTTTACCAAATATGATACACTTGAGATAAATCCATACAATTCCATGATCAGTTGTCACTGTTTTATGTAGAGGTACAAAAATAACTGAAAAACTTTTGGGTTGTTTCCAATTTGGAGGATGATGAATAAAGCAGGATATTTATTTATAGGCAGGTTTTTTTAATTCCTGTAAACACATACATAAAAATTTACCATTAATTTTTTAAGCATAGTTCATTGGTATTAAATTCAATTGGTATTAATAAATTGGTATTGGTATTTAATACCAAATAAGTTGGTATTAAATTGTACAACCATTGCCACCACTGATTTACATAACTCTTTTTATCTTGTAAAACTGAAATTCTGTACCAATTCAGCTCCCCATTCCTCCATCCTTGTGTCCACCTCTTTGTGACCCCATGGACTGCAGCATGTCAGGCTCCTCAGTCCTTCACTATCTCCTGTAGTTTGCTCAGATTCATGTCCAGTGAGTTGGTAATGCTATCTAACCATCTCATACTCTGAAGTCACCTTCTCCTTTAGTCTACAGTCTTTCCCAGCATCAGAGTACTTTTCAATGAGTCAGCTCTTTGCATAAAGTAGCCAAAGTATTGGGACTTCAGCTTCAGCAATAGTCCTTCCAATAAGTACTCAGGGGTGATTTCCTTTAGGATTGACTGGTTTGATCTCCTTGCAGTCCAAGGGACTCTTACGAGTCTTCTCCAACACCACAATTAAAAAGCATAAATTCTTCAGCTCTCAGCCTTCTTTATGGACTAATTTCACATCTGGACATGATTACTGGAAAAACTACAGTTATGACTATACGGACTCTTGTCGGCAAAGTGATGCCTCTGCTTTTCTATACTCTATGTTTGTCATAGCTTTCCTTCCAAGGAACAAGTGACTTTTTATTTAATAGCTGCAGTCATGGTCCACAGTGATTTTGGAAACCAAAAATATAAAATCTGCCACTGCTTCCACTTTTTCCCCTTCTACTTCCCATGAACTGATGTGGCCAGATGCCATTTTCTTCTTATTATTTTTTTTAACTATTGAGTTTCAAGCCAGCTTTTTCACTCTCCACTTTTACCTTCATCAAGAAGGTCTTTAGTTCATCTTCACTGTCTACCATTAGAATGATATCATCTGCATATCTGAGGTTGTTGCCATTTCTCCTGGCAGTCTTGATCCCAGCTTGTGATTCATCCAGCCCAGCATTTTGCATGATTTACTGTGCACACAAGTTAAATAAGCATGGTGACGTTATACAGTCTTGTCATAATTCTTTCCTAATTTTGAACCAGTCAGCGTTTCCATGTTGGGTTCTGTTTCTTCTTGACCTGCATACAGATTTTTCAGGAAACAGGTAAGGTGGTCTGCTACTCCCATCTCTTGAAGAATTTTCCAATTTGTTGCGATCCACACAGTCAAAGGCTTTAGGGTAGCCAATGAAGCAGAAATAGATATTTTTCTGTTAACTCCCTTGCTTTCTCCATGATCCAAAGAATGTTGGCAATTTGCTCTCTGGTTCCTCTACCTCTTAACACCCTGCCTTGTTCATCTGGAAGTTCTTGGTTCACGTGCTGCCAAAGCCTAGCTTGAAGGATTTTGAGCATAACGGTGCTGAGGTTGCAGCTGGTGGTTTACTTGCTAAATCATGTCTGACTCTTGTGACCCAAGAGTGTGACCTTGGAGGCTCCTCTGCCCATGGGATTTTCAAGGCAAGAATACTGCAATAGACTCCCATTTTCTTTTCCAGGTGATTTTCTTGACCTAGGGATTGAACCCATATCTCCTGCATTGCAGGCAGATTCTTTACTATTGAGTCACCAAGAAGTCTATAACCTTGGTATAATGGGAAAGCATGTGAAATGAGCACAATTGTATGGTAGTTTGAACATTCTTTGGCATTTCCCTTCTTAGGGACTGGAATAAAAACTGCCCGTTTCCAGTCCTGTGATTACAGCTGAGTTTTCAAAATTTGCTGGCGTATTGAGTCCAAAGAACTGATGCTTTCAAACTGTGGTGCTGGAGAAGACTCTTGTGAGTCCCTTGGACTGCAAGGAGATCCAACCTGTCCATCCTAAAGGAGACCAGTCTTGGGTGTTCATTGAAAGGACTGATGCTGAGGTTGAAACTCCAGTACTTTGGCCACCTCATGTGAAGAGTTGACTCATTGGAAAAGACCCTGATGCTGGGAGAGATTGGGGGCAGGAGGAGGAGGGGACGACAGAGGATGAGAAGCTGGATGGCATCACCGACTCAATGCACATGAGTTTGGGTGAACTCCGGGAGTTGGTGATGGACAGGGAGGCCTAGTGTGCTGCGATTCATGGGGTTGCAAAGAGTTGGACACAACTGAGTGAATGAACTGAACTGAACTGAGTGCAGTACTTTAACAGCATCATCTTTTAGGATTTGAAATAGTTCAGCTGGGGTTTTGTCACCTTCACGATCTTTGTTTTTAGTAATGATTCTTAAGGTCCACATGACTTCACATTCCAGGATGTCTAGGTGAGTGACCACACCATTGTGGTTTTCCAGATCATTAAGACTTTTTTTTGGTATAGTTCTTCTGTGTATTTTTGCCATCTCTTGTTAATCACGTCTGCTTCAATTAGGTCCTTACAATTTCTGTCCTTTATTGTGCCCATCCTTGTATGAAATGTTCCCTTGATATGTCCAATTTTCTTGAAGAAATCTCAGGTATTTTCTATTCTATTGTTTTCCTCTATTTCTTTGTACTGTTCATTTAAGAAGGCCTTCTTATATCTCTTTGCTATTCTGTAGAACTTTGCATTCAGTTGGCTACAGCTTTCCCTTTCTCCCTTCCATTTCATTTCTCTTCTTTCCTCAGCTATTTGTAAAGTATCCTCAGACAACCAGTTCACCTTCTTGCATTTGTTTTTCTTTAGGACAGTTTTCATCACTTCCTCCTATACAATGTTACCATCTTCTGACCTTAGCTCATCAGACACTGTCGGTCAGATCTAATTCCTTGAATCTATGTATCACCTCCACTTCATAATCATAAAGGATATGAATCAGGTCATTCCTGAATGGCCTAGTGGTTTCCCCTACTTTCTTCAATTTAAGTCTGAATTTTGCAAGAAAGAGCTCTTGATCTGAGCCACAGTCAGCACATATCTTGTTTTTGTTGACTGTATACAGCTTCTCCACCTTTGGCTGCAAAGAATATGGTCAATCTGATTCCAGTATTGACCTTCTGGTGATATCCATTTGTAGAGTTGTCTCTTGTGTTGTTGGGAGAGGGTGCCTGCTATGACCAGTGTGTTCTCTTGACAAAACTCTGTTAGCCTTTGCCCTACTTCATTTTGTACTCCTAAGCCAAACTTGCTTGTTACTCCAGGTATCTATTGACTACCTACTTTTGTATCCTAGTTCCCTATGATAAAAAGGAAATGATTTTTTAGTGTTAGTTCTAGAACATGTTGTTAAGTCTTCACAGAATCAGTCAACTCCAGCTTCTTCAGCATCAGTGGTTGGGCATAGACTTGGATTACTGTGATACTGAATGGTGTATCTTGAAAACAAACTGAGATCATTCTGTCATTTTTGAGATTGCACCCAAGTACTGCATTTTGGACTCTTTTGTTGACTATGAGCACTAATCCATTTCTTCTAAGGGATTCTTGCCCACAATAGTAAATATAATGGTCATCCAAATTAAATTCGCCCATTCCCATCCATTTTAGTTCACTGATTCTTAAGATATCAATGTTCAATCTTGCCATCTCCTGCTTATGTGCTCTCTCACTCAGCCATAACCAAGTCTTTGCTACCCCATGGGCTGTAACCTGGCAGGCCCCTCTGTCCATGGAACTTTCCAGGCAAGGATGCTGGAGTGGGTTTCCATTTCCTGCTCCAGGATATCTTTCCAACCCAGGGATTGAATCTGGGTCTCCTACATCTCCTGCATTGGCAAGCAGATTCTTTACTGCTGTGCCACCAAGGAAGCCCAGAATACTTGGATGGGTTGCCATTTCCTTTGCCAGGGGATCTTCCTGACTCAGGGATTGAACCTGAATCTCCTGGTTGGCAGGCAGGTTCTTTACTACTGAACAACCTGGCAAGCCCATCTCCTGCTTGACCTTGTCCCAATTTACCTTGATTCATAGACCTAATACTTCAGATTTCTATGCAATATTGTTCTTTACAGCACTGGAGTTCACTTTCACTGACAGGCACATCCACAACTAAATGTCATTTCTGCGTTGGCCGAGCTGCTTCATTCTTGCTGAAACTTTTGGTAATTGGCCTTTGTTCTTCCCCAGTAGCACACTGGACAACTTCCAATCTGGGGGGTTCATTTTCTGGCATTATATTTTTGTGCCCTTTCATACTGTCCATGGGGTTCTCCGGGCAAGAATACTGGAGTGGTTTGTCATTTCCTCCCCCAGAGAACCACATTTTGTCAGAACTCTTCACTATGACCTGTCCATCTTGGATGGCCCTGCATGACATAGCTCATAGCTTCAGTGAGTTACACAAGCCCCTTCACCACCACAAGGCTGTAATCCACGAATTGTCTAGTAGTCTCCTCCTTTTCTGGGGTTTAAAGTGAGATGATTATTTCATCTCTTCCAAATCTATCTTATGTTTGTCGCTGTTGAATAGCAGCTTCTCCTTTCCAAGAAGCCTCTCCATAAAGTCTCTCTAAATGGTAGCTTCAAGGTCACAGGTCTGTCACAGCAGTTCCTGACTCCAAATGTATATGCTCTCATTAAATTGTCATTGAGGCTTTCATCTCTGTGTTTCCTTTGGGCTGGGAACCTTGCCTTCTTTATCCTTCTGTTGTTAATGCATTTCAGCACTGAGGATGGAATTTTGGCCCCTACTACGATATGTGAAGATGACAGCACTTCAACAAATATCCAGGAAGCTTCTTGTTCTGAGTGTGGAAACATAACTCCACCTCACTGACAACCACAAGATAGAGAAGCAACTTCAGGGAAGAGAGGTGAGGCCCAGAACCTGTCTAACTGCTCTTTGGATATTAATCTGTTATTAGATACATGACTAGCAAATATTTTCTCCCATTCTGTGGGTGGATTTTTTTCTCTATAGATAGTGGTTTGTTTTTTTTGACATTCAAGTTTTAAATATTATCATGAAATCCAATTTGACTGGTTTTTGTTACTTGTGTTGTTGGTGGCATATCTAAGAAATCATTGCCAGATAAAGCATGACTTATGAAGTCTTTATCCCATATTTTCCTCTAAGGTTTCATTGTTTTAGCTCTTAAATTTATATCTTTGATCCATTTTGAGATAATTTTTGTATATAGTGTTAGCTAAGTGACCAAGTTTATTCTTTTACATGTGACTATTCAGTTTTTTCAGCACCATTTGTTAAAAAGACTCTTTAACAGGTCTTAGAAACCTAGTCAAAAAACATTTCACCATACGTATAACACATTCATTCATTTCTGAGCTATTTTATTTCATTGGTTTATATGTTTGTTTTTATGACATTATCACATTTTAGGTTTGTAGTAGGTTTTGACATCAGGAAGTGTGAGTATTACAGCTTTGTTCTTCAAAAGACTGTTTTGGCCATTTGGGGTCCCTTAAAATTCCATATAGATTTTAGAATGAATTTTCTTATTGCTAAAAAAAAAAAAAAAATTGGGGATTTTGATAAGAACTGAATTGAGTCTGTAGATCTCTTTCCATAGAATTTATATTTCAACACCATTAGATCTTCCAATCCATAAATATGGGATTTGTTTCCATTTATTTATATATCAGCAATGTTTTATAGTTATTACTATACAAGTCTTTCATCTTCTTCATTAATTCCTAAGCATTTTATTCACTTTCATGCTATTTTTTAAATTTATTTAATTGAAGGCTAATTACTTTACAATATTGTAGTGGTTTTGCCATACATTGACATGAATTAGCCATGGATGTACATGTGTTCCCCATCCTGAAACCCCACCCACCTCCCTCCCCATCCCATCCCTCTGGGTCATCTCAGTGCACCAGTGCACCTTGAGCACCCTGTCTCATGCATTGAACTTGGACTGGCAATTTGTTTCACATATGATAATTTACATGTTTCAATGCTATTCTTTCAAATCATCTCACCCTTGCCTTCTCCCAGAGTCCAAAAGACTGTTCTATACATCTGTGTCTCTTTTGCTGTCTCGCATATAGGGTTATCATTATCATCTTTTTAAATTCCATATATATGCATTAGTATACTGTATTGGTGTTTTTCCTTCTGGCTTACTTCACTCTGTATAATAGGCTCCAGTTTCATCCACCTCATTAGAACTGATTCAAGTGTATTCTTTTTAATGGCTGAGTAATACTCCATTGTGTGTATGTACCACAGCTTTCTTATCCATTCATCTGCTGATAGACATCTAGGTTGCTTCCATGTCCTAGCTGTTATAAACAGTGCTACAGTGAACATTGGGGTACACGTCTCTTTCAATTCTGGTTTCCTCGGTGTGTATGCCCAGCAGTGGGACTGCTGGGTCATATGGCAGTTCTATTTCCAGTTTTTTTAAGGAATCTCCACACTGTTCTCCATAGTGGCTGTACTAGTTTGCATCCCACCAACAGTGTAAGAGGGTTCCCTTTTCTCCACACCCTCTCCAGCATATACTGCTTGTAGACTTTTGGGTAGCAGCCATTCTGACCTGCGTGAGATGGTACCTCATTGTGGTTTTGATTTGCATTTCTCTGATAATGAGTGATGTTGAACATCTTTTCATGTGTTTGTTAGCCATCTGTATGTCTTCTTTGGACAAGTGTCTGTTTAGTTCTTTGGCCCATTTTTTGATTGGGCCGTTTATTTTTCTGGAATTGAGCTGCAGGAGTTGCTTGTATATTTTTGAGATTAATTCTTTGTCAGTTGCTTCATTTGCTATTATTTTCTCCCATTCTGAAGGCTGTCTTTTCACCTTGCTTATAGTTTCCTTCGTTGTGCAAAAGCTTTTAAGTTTAATTAGGTCCCATTTGTTTATTTTTGCTTTTATTTCCACTACTCTGGGAGGTGGGTCATAGAGGATCCTGCTGTGGTTTATGTCAGAGAGTGTTTTGCCTATGTTTTCTTCTAGGAGTTTTATAGTTTCTGGTCTTACTTTCATGCTATTGTAAACTGAATTGTTTCCATGTACAGATTGATCAGTCCTTTTCATATTGTTCATTATTCATGTATAGAAATGCAACTGATTTTTGTATGTTGATTTTGTGTGTGTGTGGGGGGGGATCTTCAGGGTTTTCTAAATAAGATCGTATCTACAATTCAATAGAAAAAAAAACAATTTCAAAATAGGCAAAGGACTGGAACAGATTTTTTTTTTTCCAAATAAGACATACAATGTGCAACAGGTACATGAAAAGACGTTCAACATAACCAATCAACAGAAAAATGCAAACCAAAATCACAATGAGATCACCCACCTTACACCTGTTTGTATGACTATCATCAAAAAGGAAAGAGATAAGAAATGCCAGCAAGAATGTGAACAAAAGAGAAGGCTTATACTCTGCAGGTGGAAATGTAAACTGGTAGTCACTATGAAGAACAGCATGAGAATTCCTCAAAAAATTAAAATCTATCTACTATATGATCCACTAATTCCACTTTTTAGTATATATTCAAAGTAAAACAAAAAACAAAAAAACATTATTTAGAAGAGGTATCTGTACTACTATGTTCATTGCAAGAGAACCTACAGGGCCATCAACAAATCAATGGATCAAGAAAACATGATATACGTATATATGTATGCACACACACACATGAATACATACACTTATGCATAATATTTCACTGTGTGTGAATGAGCTTGGAGGCATTAAAGAAACCAGACAGAAGACAACCAAATACTGCATGGTATCATTTCTATTTAAAAAAAAAAAGTTAAGCTCATATCCAGAGAGTAGGAAAGTGGCTGCCAGGGGCTGGGTGGTGGGAAGTAGAGCAAGGTTGGTAAAGGTTACAGACTTTGTTATAAAATGAATAAGGACTAAGGACATGATGTATAATGACTATAGTTGGTAACAATGTAATCTATAATTAAAATTTGCTAAGAGAGTAGTTGGAGAAGGAAATGGCAACCCACTCCAGTGTTCTTGCCTGGAGAATCCCAGGGATGGGGGAGCCTGGTGGGCTGCTGTCTCTGGGGTTGCACAGAGTCAGACATGACTGAAGCAACTTAGCAGCAGCAGCAGCAAAAGAGTAGTACTTAAATGTTCTCATTAAAATAGAAAATGAAACAAAAATATGTGGTATGATGGATGTGTGAAATAAATCAATGTGGATATTCTTTTCCAGTGTATACATATGTTAAATCACTGTGTTGTATACTTTTAGAATTTTATATGTCAACTATATCTCCCTAAAGCTGGAAAAAAAAAAAAAAAGATCATCTGTGAACAGACATAATTTACTTCTTCCTTTTCACTTTGAATCCTTTTTATTCTTTTCTTGCCAGATTGCTCTGGGTACAACTTTTAGCACTACGTTGAACAAAAGTGGCAACAGTGGGCTTCCTTGACTTGTTTTGGTTCTTAGTGGAAATGCTTTCAAAGTCTATTGCCATGGAGTATGATGCTATGAGTTTTTCATTTAAGAATATTATTATACTGAGGTAGTTTCCTCTGTTCCCAGTTCGTTGAATGCTTTTATCATGAAAGTATATTGAATTATGTCAAATTATTTTCTGTCAATTAAGATGATAGTGTAGTTTTTGTCCTTCATTCTGTTAGGTTTGATAGACTTTCAATGCTGAACCATCCTTATATTCCAGTATAGATCCCTTATGGTCATGATGTAAAATCTTTTTAATATGCTCCTTTTAAGGAGTTTTGCATCAGTGTTGAACCAAAGGGATATGGCCTGCAGTCTTCTTTATTTGAAGTGTCTTTCTCTTTATTTGATATTAGGGTAATATTGGTCTCATGGAATCAATCAGGAACCTTTCCTTCCTCTTCAATTTCTGTGAAAAGTTTAAGAAAAATCAGTTTGAATTATTCCTTAAATGCTTGCCAGAAATCAATAGTGAAGCCATAAGGCTCAAGGCTTATCTTTGTTGGGAGATTTGTGATCACTGATTCAATCTCTGTCCTAGTTACAGGTCTATTCAGAATTTCTATTTCTTTGCAGTTTAGTCTTTAGTAAGTTTGTGTTTCTAGGAATTTGTCCATTTTATCTAGTTATATATTTCATTAGTGGAGAATTATTACAGTACTTTTACAGTCCTTTTTATTTCTATAGAATCTGTAATGTAGAATGTCTCCAATTTCATTTCAGATTTTAGTGATTTTTTTTTTTCCTTTATCACTATAGGTATAGGTTTGTCAATTTTGTTTTTGAGCAATCAACTTTTGGTTCTATTGATTTTCTCAATTTTTTAAATTCCTTATTTCACTTATCTCCACTCTAATTTTTATTATGTTCCTACGTTGGGTTTAGTTTGTTCTTCTTTTTCTAGTCCTTTAAAGTTATAAAGCTAACTCATTGATTTGAAATCTTTGTTTTTTAATGTTAGTGATTCTAACTATAAAATCTCCTCTAAGCACTACTTTTGATACATCCCATAGTTTTGGTCAAAGCAACCAGTCAATCTTAAAGGAAATCAACCCTTGAATATTCATTGGAAGGACTAATGCTGAAGCTGAAGCTCCAGTAATTTTGCTCCCTCATGAGAAGAGCTGATTCACTGGAAAAGATTTTGATTCTGGGAAAGATTGAGGGCAAGAGAAGAAGGGGGTGACAGAGGATGAAATGGTTGGACGGCATCACTGACTCAATGGACATGAGTTTGCACAAATTCCAGGAGATAACAAAGAACAGTGAAGCCTGTTGTGCTGCAGTTCATAGGGTCACAAAGAGTTGGACACAGCTTAGCGATGAACAATAGTTTTGGCATGTTGCGTTTCTGTTTTTGTTTCTAAGTACTTCCTAATTTCCCATGTAATTTCTTTGACCCACTAGTTGTTCAACAGTGTACTGTTTAATTTCAACAATAGTGTGGATTTTCCAGTTTTCCTCCTTTATTTATTTCTAACATTATCCCATTGTAGTTGGAGAAGATACTTTATACATCTTTTTACAAATCTATTGAAACTTAATCTGTGGCCAGACATATGGTCTATTCTGGAAAATGTTCCATGGACACTTGAGATAAACATGTATGCTATTGTTGGCTATGGTGTTCTGTATATGGCTGTTAGGCAGGGAGTTACTTAGTCATTTATTTCCTTACTTCTGTTTAACTGAACTACACATTATCATTACCAGAGCCCAGGAGTTTCCAACTATTATTGTAGAATTATCTATTATTCTCTTCCAACTGTCAGTTTTTGATTCATATATTTTGACAATCTGTCAGTAGGCATGTAAATAATTATAATATCATTTTTCTCTATTGAAATTTGCATTAATGTTTTTGTTTCTTCCAACTTTTTAGACTTTGTCTATTTTGTATATGTCTATTTTAATACAGCCACACCTGAACTTTTTTGCTTATTATTTGCATGGAGTATTATTTTCAAAATTTCAAACTATTTGGCCTTTGGATCTGAAGTGACTGTTGTAGTTAGAGTACACAGTGGATTCCAGTGTTTAAATCCATTTTCTCAATCTTGGTGTTTTGCTGGGAGAGTTTAATTCATTTATACTTTAAAGAGACTATTATTTTGCTTGCTTACTATATGCCTCATAGTTGTTGTTTTAAGGTGGGGGGCAGCTCATTAATTCCTTTAGTGACTTTTCAGTTTAGGTCAGTCGCTCAGTTGTGTCCAACTCTTTGTGACTGCATGGACTGCAGCACACTAGGCTTCCCTGTCCATCACCAACTCCTGGAGTTTGCTCAAACTCATGTCCATTGAGTGCGTGATGCCATCCATCTATCTCATCCTTTGCTATCCCCTTCTCCTCCAACCTTCAATCTTTTCCAGCATCAGGGTCTTTACATCCAGAGAAGGCAATGGCAACCCAGTCCCGTACTCTTGCCTGGAAAATCCCATGGATGGAGGAGCCTGGTAGGCTGCAGTATACGCGGTCGATAGGAGTCGGTCACGACTGAGTGACTTCACTTTCACTTTTCACTTTCATGCATTGGAGAAGGAAATGGCAACCCACTCCAGTGTTCTTGACTGGAGAATCCCAGGGACGGGGAAGCCTGGTGGGCTGCCATCTATGGGGTCGCACAGAGTCAGACACAACTGAAGTGACTTAGCAGCAGCAGCAGTTCTTTACATCAAGAGGCCTAAGAACTGGAGTTTCACCTTCAGCATCAGTCCTTCCAATGAACACCCAGGACTGACTTCCTTTAGGATTGACTGGTTGGATCTCCATGCTGTCCAAGGGACTCTCAAGATATTCTCCAACACCACAGTTCAAACACATCAATTGTTCGGTGCTCAGCTTTCTTTATAGTCCAACTTTCACATCCATACATGACTCCTGAAAAAACCATAGCTTTGACTAGACAGATCTTCGTTGGAAAACTAATGTCTCTATTTTTTAATTTGCTGTCTAGATTAGTCATAACATTTCTTCCAAGGAGCAAGCGTCTTTTAATCTCATGGCTGCAGTCATCATCTGCAGTGATTTTGCAGCCCCCCAAAATAAAGTCTCTCACTGTTTCCATCGTTTCTCCATTTGCCACGAAGTGATGGGACCTGATGCCACGATCTTAGTTTTCTGAATGCTGAGTTTTAAGCCAACTTTTTCACTCTCCTATTTCACTTTCACCAAGAGGTTCCTTAGTTCTTCACTTTCTTGCCATAAGGGTGGTGTCATCTGCATATCTGAGGTTATTGATATTTCTTCCAGCAATCTTGATTCCAGCTTGTGCTTCATCCAGTCCAACATTACTCATGATGTACTCCGGATATAAGTTAAATGAGCAGGGTGACAATATACAGCCTTGACATACTCCTTTCCCGATTTGGAACCTGTCTGTTGTTCAATGTCCAGTTCTAACTGTTGCTTCTTGACCTGCATACAGATTTCTCAGGAGGCAGGTCAGGTGGTCTGGTATTCCAATCTCTGGAAGAACATTTCACAGTTTATTGTGATCCACACAATCAAAGGCTTTTGCATAGTCAATAAAGCAGAAGTAGATGCTTTTCTGGAACTTTATTGCTTTTTTGATGATCCAACAGATGTTGGCAATTTGATCTAGGTTCCTCTGCCTTTTCTAAATCTAGCTTGATCATCTTGAAATTCACCATTGACGTACTGTTGAAGCCTGACTTGGAGAATTTTGAGCATTACTTTGCTAGCATGAGATGAGTGCAATTGTGCAGTAGTTTGAGCATTCTTTGGCATTGCCTTTCTCTGGGATTGGAATGAAAACTGACCTTTTCCAGTTTTGGCCACTGCTGAGTTTTCCAAATTTGGTGACATATTGAGTGCAGCACTTCCGCAGCATCATCTTTTGGGATATGAAACAGCTCAACTGGAATCCATTACCTCCACTAGCTTTGTTTCTAGTGATGCTTCCTAAGGCCCACTTGACTTCACATTCCAGGATGTCTGGCTCTAGGTGAGTGAAAAAACCATCTTGGTTATCTGGGTCATAAAGATCATTTTTGTATACTTCTTCCATGTATTCTTGTCACCTCTTCTTAATATCTTCTGCTTCTGTTAGGTCCATACCATTTCTGTCCTTTATTGTGCCCATATTTGCATGAAGAGTTCCCTTAGTATCTCTAATTTTCTTGAAGAGATCTCTAGTCTTTCCCATTCTATTGTCTTTCTCTATTTCTTTGCATTGATCACTGAGGAAGGCTTTCTTATCTCTCCTTGCTATTCTTTGGAACTCTGCATTCAAATGGGTGTATCTTTCCTTTTCACTTCTCTTCTTTTCACAGCTATTTGTAAGGCCTCCTCAGATAGCCTTTTGCTTTTTTGTATTTATTTTTCTTGAGGATGGTCTTGATCCCTGTATCCTGTACAATATCACAAACCTCCACCCATAGTTCTTCAGGCTCTCTGTCTATCAGATCTAATTCCTTGAATCTATTTGTCACTTCCACTGTATAATTTTAAGCAATTTGATTTAGGTCATACCTGAATAGTCTAGCAGTTTTCCCTACTGTCCTCAATTTAAGTCTGAATTTGGTAATAATGAGTTCATGATCTGAGGCACGGTCAACTGCTAGTCTTGTTTTTGCTGACTGTATAGAGCGTCTGCATGCTGCTGCTGCTGCTGCTAAGTCGCTTCAGTCGTGTCCGGCTCTGTGCGACCCCATAGATGGCAACCCACCAAGCTCCCCCGTCCCTGGGATTCTCCAGGCAAAAACACTGGAGTGGGTTGCTGTTTCCTTCTCCAATGCTGCAAATAATATAACCAATCTGATTTCACTATTGACCACTTGGTGATGTCCATGTGTAGAGTCTTCTCCTGTGTGGTTGGAAGAGGGTGTTTGCTATGACCAGTGCATTCTCTTCGAAGAACTCTATTAGCCTTTGCCCTGCTTCATTCTGTACTCCAAGACCAAATTTGCCTGTTAATCCAGGGAATTCTTGACTTCCTGCTTTTGCATCCACTTCCCTGTAATGAAGGGGACATCTTTTTTGGGTGTTAGTTCTAAAAGGTCTTGTAGGTCTTCATAGAAACATTCAACTTCAGCTTCTTCAGCATTACTTGTTGGGACATAGACTTGGATTACTGTGATATTTAATGGTTTGCCTTGGAAATGAACAGAAATCCTTTTGTATTTTTTGAGACTGCATCCAAGTACTGCATTTGGACTCTTGCTAACTATGGCTACTCCATTTCTTTTAAGGGATTCTTGCTGACAGTAGTAGATATAATGGTCATCTGAGTTAAGTTCACCCATTCCAGTCCATTTTAGTTTGCTGATTCCTAAAATGCCAATGTTCACTCTTGCCATCTCCTGATTGATCACTTCCAATTTGCCTTGATTCATGGACCTAACATTCCAGGTTCCTATGCAATATTGCTCTTTATAGCATCAGACTTTACTTCCATCACCAGCCACATCAACAACTGGGTGTTGTTTTTGCTTTGGCTCCATCTCTTCATTCCTTCTGGAGTTATATCTCCACTGATCTCCAGTAGCATATTGGGCACCTACTGTCCTGGGGAGTTCATCTTTCAGTGTCCTTGCTTTTTGCCTTTTCATACTGTTCATAGGGTTCTCAAGGTAAGAGTACTGAAGTGGTATGCCATTCCCTTCTCCAGTGGACCACGTTTTATCAGAATTCTCCACCATGTCCCATCCATCTTGGGTGGCCCTGAATGGCATGGCTCATAGTTTTATTTAGACAAGGCTGTGGTCCATGTGATCAGACTGGTTATTTTTCTGTGATGTGTCTCCTCAGAAGATACTCAAAGACTGTTCTGTCTCAGTCTCTGTGTTCTGGTGCACACAAAGCATGTTTGATCCCTCTGAGCATCTTTGGCAGGTATGGGGTTAGAGTCTAAATGTGATTTCACCCCTCCTACCATCTTGCTGGGGTTTCCCCTTTGCCCTTGGATGTGGGGTATCTCTTCAAATTCGCTCAGTGCCACACTGCCACCACTCCAGCACCACAGTGTCTTTTACGTTGACATTTTTTGGTAGTAAAAGGTTTAAATACTTCTTCATTTTTTTATGTGTGTATTTTATAGCTCTTTTCCTTGTGGTTACCATGGAGTTTACACTTAACATACTAGTTATAAATTCTAATTCATTTTATACTAGCTTAGCTTCAATAACATACAAAAAATGTCTTTACACTTCTGTTTCCAGTCTTCAGTCATTGAGGTTCCCTGAATTAAATCTTTATACACTGTGTGCCCCTAAACATAAACAACTATTTTAAATTCATTAGTCCCTTAAATGAAGTAGAAAACAACATGTAGATTTACAGACCATAATTACAATAAAACAAACGTATTGACTAAACATTGTCTATTCAATGTATTAGTCTATTAAATCCTGTAGATAACAAATGTAGTAACTGAACACTTTTACAATATTAGCTTTTATAATTGTTCCTATATTTCTCTTTATTATGCTCTGCATTTCTCCATATGACTTTAGTTATGATCTAGTGTCCTTTCATTTGACCCTTGCAAGATTTTCATGAGCATTTCTTGCAAGGAAAGTCTAGTGGTAAACTCTCTGAGCTTTATGTAGGAATGTCAATATCTCCTTCACTTTTGAAGAGAAAAAAACAAACAAAATGGTCTTGCCAGATAGGAAATTCCTAGTTGAATTTTTCTTCTTTTAGCACTTTATATCAGCCCACTTCTTTTGGCCTCCCAAGTTCCTGATGGAAAATCTTCTGATAATTTTTGAGAATCCCTTTTATGTGGGTATTCACTTCTCTGTCTTATGCAATTTTATTATGTCTTGATATGGACTTTTGAGTCAGTTTTACTTGGAATTCACTGAACTTCTTGGATATTTATATTCATAACTTTCATCAGATTTGTTTTCAGCTATTACTTCCTCAATTATTCTCTTTCTGTCTCTCCTGTGATTCAGTGTGCCTGCTGGCCTGCTTGATGGCTTTCCACAGGACACTTAGCCTATGTTCATTTTTCTTCAATCTTTGGATTGTTCCTCAAATTTGATAATTTTCATTGTCCTATATTTTTTGTCTGGTGTACACTGATTCTTTCTTCTGCATACTCAAATCTCCTGGGCATTCCTCTAGTGAATTCTCTGTTTCAGTTATTGTACTTTTCAGCTCTAAAAATATTTGATTTTTAGGTTTCCTATCTATTGATACTGCCATTTATTCATAAATTGCTTTGCTTTTACTTCCTCCACATCTTCTGTTAGTCTCTTGGGCATCTTTAGAACAGTTATTTTACTCTTTGCTTAGTATATCTACCATCAGATCTTCTTCAGGAACAGTTTCCATACATTATTTTCCTTTGAATCACTCAAATTTTCCTGTTCCTTTGTGTGCCTTGTAAATTTTTCTTTTGTTGAAAACTAGTCACTTGATTTTACATTATGTTAACTCTGGAGTTCAGATTCTCCCCCTTCTACAGTTTGCTCATTGGTTATTGTTTTTGGTTTTTAAATTATTGCATGCTGTATCTGTGTTAAGGATCAACCTGAATTGTAAAATCAAAGTCTTCTCATATTTTTTACCCTTTCCCTGGGTTTAGTGGTCAATTTCTAATCTTCCCCATATGTGCAGTTTTTTGGAATGTCCTAGTCTTTAAGCATGTCTGACTCTCCAAAGTGGGAAAACTAAAGAGGAAAGGAAAAGGGGGGGACCTGGCTTATTATTCCCCTGTAAGTCACTTCACTGGGGGGTGGTAGAGATAGGATATATGGCTTACAAACGTGGGAGGTATAACAGCTATGACTGCCAATCTCTGCACCTCTGTGATCAAAAGTGGCATAAACAATTATGGCATAGATCCCTCAATATTTAAGAGTTCAGTGTTCTCTTTGCCCACCTTGACTCCTATCAGCAAGGTGCTCCAGGATACATATATGGATGCCTGCCACATGGTTGGGGTTGGGAAACTGGTTGCTATTACTATGCTAAGAGCTGAAACTGGCCTAAATTAACTACAATTTATTGTCCAAGGCTTCGTCTGGAAGTTGCAAGCCCTAGACTCCAGAATTCCAAAATAGTGACTCTGGTGCAACTATATTAGGTGTTAGGTTGGACTCCTGGTACTTCCTACTCCATCATCTTCCCAGAAAACTCTTAGGTATAGATTTTTGTGTGAACATAGTTTTCGTTGTTCTTAGATAAATACTCAGAAGTGTGGTGGATAGGTCACATGTTAACATTACTACAAACTTCCTCAAACTGTTTTGTAAAACAGGTTGTACCATTTTGTAATTTCACTAGCAATGTATGAAAGCTGTAGTTGCTCCACATTCTTGACTAATCTTAGTACTATCAGAGTGTATTTTAAGCCACTCTAATAGGTGTGTGATGCCATCTTATTGTGGTTGTATTTTGTATTTGTCTAAATAGATCAAATTGCCAACATCCGTTGGATCATCAAAAAAGTAAGAGTTCCAGAAAAACATCTATTCCTGCTTTATTGACTATGCCAAAGCCTTTGACTGTGTGGATCACCATAAACTGTGGAAAATTCTGAAAGAGATGGGAATACCAGACCACCTGACCTGCCTTTTGAGAAACATGTATGCAGGTCGGGAAGCAACAGTTAGAACTGGACATGGAACAACAGACTGGTTCCAAATAGGAAAAGGAGTACATCAAGGCTGTATATTGTCACTATGCTTATTTAACTTATATGCAGAGTACATCATGAGAAACGCTGGGCTGGAAGAAGCACAAGCTGGAATCAAGATTGCCAGGAGAAATATCAATAACCTCAGGTATGCAGATGACACCACCCTTCTGGCAGAAAGAGGAACTAAAGAGCCTCTTGATGAAGGTGAAAGAGGAGAGTGAAAAAGTTGGCTTAAAGCTCAACATTCAGAAAACTAAGATCATGGCATCTGGTCCCATCACTTCATGACAAATAGATGGGAAACAGTGGCAGACTTTATTTTGGAAGGTTCCAAAATCACTGCAGATGGTGACTGCAGCCATGAAATTTAAGGACGCTTACTCCTTGGAAAAAAAGTTATGACCAAACTAAACAGCATGTGAAAAGCAGAGACATTACTTTGTCAACAAAGGTCCATCTAGTCAAGGCTATGGTTTTTCCAGTAGTCATGTATGGATATGAGTGTTGGACTATAAGAAAGCTGAGGGCCAAAGAATTGATGCTTTTGAACTGTGGTGTTGGAAAAGACTTTTGAGAGTCTCTTGGATTGCAAGGAGATCCAACCAGTCCATCCTAAAGGAGATCAGTCCTGGGTGTTCACTGGAAGGACTGATGTTGAAGCTGAAACTCCAATAGTTTGGCCACTTGATGCAAAAAGCTGACTCATTGGAAAAGACCCTGATGCTGGGTAAGACTGAGGGCAGAAGGGGACGACAGAGGATGAGATCGTTGGACGGCATCACCAACTCAATGGACATGAGTTTGGGTAAACTCCAGGAGCTGGTGATGGTCAAGGAGGCCTAGTGTGCTGCAGTTCATGGGGTTGCAGAGTTGGACACGACTGAACTGAATGGATGATGATGTGAAGCATCATTTCATGTGCTTATTTGTCATCTGTAAATCTTTGGTGTTTACAAATTTATTGTTCATTTTTATTTTTAGTTATTTATATATATCCTGGATATTCTTTTGTCAAATATATGCTCCCCAAAGACTGTCCCCAGTGTGTGACTGCCTCTTTATTTTTCATAGCATCTTCTGAATAAGATTTTTATTGGATGACATCTAATTTATCTTTATTTTCAATGGAGAAAACTTTTGGTGTTGTATACAGGAATTCCTTGTGTAAGCAATGTCACACAGATATTTTTTCCTGTAACTTTTGGTCTGTATTTCAAATTTTGTGTGAGAGAAATTTTTTAAAGGTTTCCCTTTTGTGTGTGTGTGGGGGGGGGGGGTATAGGTGTCCAATTATTCCAACATCTTATATTTAAATAGCAATCCTCTCCACTGAACTGTCTTCTCATTTTTGTCAAAAATTAATGTGCCATACACGTGTGGGTCTACTTGTGGACTTTTCTATTTCAGTGATCTATGCATCTATCCTTCTGCCAAATACACTGCTATTCTAGGTTTATAATAAACCTTAGAAGTATGTAACAAGTCATATAATTGTTTTGTTTTTTTAAATTGTGCTGGACATTCTGGTTGCTGTTTTTCCAAAGAGCTCTGAAAGTCAGTTTAGCAATATCAACAAATTATCCTGCTACGATTTTCAATTTGAAATGAATCTATTTGAGGTGACATCACAATAATCATGACTCTTTCAGGTCATGTATACAGTATAGTTCTCTATTTACTTAGGTCTTTATTTTTTATCAAAATTTGGGGAAGGGCCTTTGGCATAAGTGTCTAGTACACATTTTGGTAGACTTAGATACTCAAGCTAGTTTTAGAAAAAGCAGAGGAATCAGAAACCAAAGAGCCAACAACCACTGGATCATCGAAAAAGCAAGAAAGCTCCAGAAAAACATCTATTTCTGATCACTGACTATGCCAAAGCCTTTGACTGTGTGGATCACAATAAACTGTGGAAAATTCTGAAAGATGGGAATACCAGACCACCTGACCTGCCTCTTGAGAAACCTATATGCAGGTCAGAAAGCAAGTTAGAACTGGACATGGAACAACAGACTGGTTCCAAATAGGAAAAGGAGTACGTCAAGGCTGTATATTGTCACCCTGCTTATTTAACTTATATGCAGAGTACATCATGAGAAATGCTGGGCTGGAAGAAGCACAAGCTGGAATCAAGATTGCAGGGAGAAATATCAATAACCTCAGATATGCAGATGACACCACCCTTATGGCAGAAAGTGAAGAGGAACTCAAAAGCCTCTTGACAAAGGTGAAAGAGGAGAGTGAAAAAGTTGGCTTAAAACTCAACATTCAGAAAATGAAGATCATGGCTCTGGTCCCATCACTGCATGGGAAATAGATGGGGAAACAGTGTCAGACTTTATTTTTGGGGGCTCCAAAATCACTGCAGGTTGTGATTGCAGCCATGAAATTAAAAGACGCTTACTCCTTGGAAGGAAAGTTATGACCAACCTAAATAGCATATTGAAAAACAGAGACATTACTTTGCCAACAAAGGTCCGTCTAGTCAAGGCTATGGTTTTTCCAGTGGTCGTGTATGGATGTGAGAGTTGGACTGTGAAGAAAGCTGAGCGCCCAAGAATTGATGCTTTTGAATTGTGGTGTTGGAGAAGACTCTTCAGAGTCCTTTGGACTGCAAGGAGATCCAACCAGTCCCTTCTGAAGATCAGCCCTGGGATTTCTTTGGAAGGAATGATGCTAAAGCTGAAACTCCCAGTATTTTGGCCACCTCATGCGAAGAGTTGACTCATTGGAAAAGACCCTGATGCTGGGAGGGATTGGGGGCAGGAGGAGAAGGGGACTATAGAGGATGAGATGTCTGGGTGGCATCACTGACTCGATGGACCTGAGTCTGAGTGAACTCCGGAGTTGGTGATGGACAGGGAGGCCTGGGGTGCTGCGATTCATGGGGTCGCAAAGAGTCGGACACGACTGAGCGACTGAACTGAACTGAACTGATACCTAATTATTTCAATTCTGGTACTACTGCAAATGTTAATTGTAGAAAAAATTTTCAAGATTTAGTAGTTCATTGCTAGCTTATTTACTGACTTCTACATATTTACTTTTAATCTTACAATCTTGTTTAACTCAATTGTTGGAGTCTTTAAATCTTTGGGATTTTCTACATGAACAATCATATCACCTCTGTATAGGAATAGTTTTATTTCTTAATTTCCAATATGTATACTCTTCTGTTTCTCATTTTATGAACTGGCTGTCAGTGAGATGTTGAATAGTAATGAGTGGGGCCTTCCTTGACTTGTTTCGCCTTACTTTTGGGAAAAACATTTAGCCTTTAGGACTTCTCTGTGGCTCAGACGACAAAGCATCTGCCTACAATGCAAGAGAACCAGGTTCAATCCCTGGGTCACGAAGATCCTCTGGAGAAGGAAATTGCAACCCACTCTAGTACATCTGCCTGCAAAGTCCCATGGATGGAGGAGCCTGTTAGACTACAGTTCATGGGGTCACAAAGAATGGGACACGACTGAGTGACTTCACTTTGAAGAACAATTGGGAGACTTTGTGGACACTTTTCAGCTTAAGGAAGCTCTTTTCCATTCCCAGTTCACTGAGTTTTTACCAAGAATGGATATTTAGCTTTGTCAAATGCTTTTCTTTCATTTATTAAGATGATCATATGCGTTTTCTTCTTTAGTCTGTCAACAGGATAATTTACATTTATTGATCTCAAAAGGTTCGACAGACTGCCTTTCCCAATATAAAGTTCTCTTGGTCATGATTTAAATCCTTTTTATATATGGCTTCATTCAACTTGCTAATATTTTGTTGCAGATTTTTGCATCTATACTTACAAGAAATAGAAAGTTTTCTTTTATGACCAAGGTAATGCATGCATCTCAACATGAATTTGGAAGTGTTTTGTTGTACAGTATTGTTGGTTTCTTCATTTAATGTTTTGCAGAATTCACAAGTGAAGCCCTTCAGGCCTCCAGGGAAACTTTTAACTACAAAGTAAATTTATTAGGTACAGAGTTATTCAGAGTTGAGAAGTAGGTTACCTGCTTCTCAAATTAATTTAATACTTTCAGGAAGTTAGCTCATTTCATCAAAGTTGTCATATTTATGGAAATAAATTTACTAAAAATACTCCAGAATCATTTTCTTACAACCTGAGAGGGAAGAGGGGTTTTCCTTTGCCTTCAGGCTAGAACTTTTTCAATTGATCTTCTCAGGAACTAGTTCTGTTTCCAATATTTTCAACTCTTTTCTGTCTACAAGTTCACTGATTTATAATTATTTTCATTATTTCCTTGTTCTGCATTCTGTTTATTCTTTTTCAGTTCCTTATGGTAGAAGGTTAAATCTGTTATTTTTCTTCTTTTCTAATATGCCAAATTCTCTCCTTTTAGCTGGAGTTCCCTAATTCTGATGTAGTATTTTCATTTTCATTCAAGTATTTCCTAATTTCTCTTAAAAAGTCTATCTTGATCCATACATATAACATGGAAATGCATTACTTAGTATCTATAAACTTGAATTTTTTTCAGATATTTGTTACCAATATCTGATTTTGTTCAGCTAAGATCAGAGAATTGCATGATTTAAGATTCTTAGTTCGCTAATAAGAATAATTATCTTCTAAATTCTACTGCTGGTTAGTTCACTGGGTTGTGCAGGAAGAAAAACCTTACTCTTAAAACATAAGAACAGATACACAAATAGTCCAAAAGAGACAAGATTATACTGTGGTATTAAAATTTCATAAGGATGATTAGGAAAAAAAAAAGTCTAAAAATTCATGGCGGTAAAAGGACAAAAAATGGCTAAGAAACACTGGATTAGAGCTGTTTCACTATTTTATTTTTCATTTAAGAGGTGATATATTTGTCATACAGAAAAGTGTGAAAAAGTGTAACAGATCCCATATCCCAAGACCCAAATTTAATAATGTTAACATTTAGAAAAATATACAAATATCTTTTTTAAAGAAAAATCCAATATAGAGAACAACCCAAATTTCAATCTTTCCCCTCCATATTCTTCTTCAACAGAAAGATATTAAATGTTTTCATAAATAATATATAACATTTTATGTATACTAAGCTCTGAAAAGATTCATGATAAAGAAATTAATCAACTGTTCATATGTTCTTCTGGAATTCTTAAATTTTCAAAGATCTTGGTATATAAGTACTAGAGAAATGGTATATTGATGCCATACCATAATGTAAAAAAAAAATGTCCTATGTAGTCAAATACGCTTTTACTGATTTCTGATATACATATAAATATACACATATATTTTATTTATTTTTTTAATTTTATTTTTAAACTTTACATAATTGTATTAGTTTTGCCAAATATCAAAATGAATCTGCCACAGGTATACATGTGTTCCCCATCCTGAACCCTCCTCCCTCCCCATATTTTAAAATATCATCCCTTTAAATCTTTGTATATTAAATCATAATTAATTAATTGATCTCCCAGTTCTTCCCCATGGTAATAAAGCTTAAGCTCAGTGGGTACAGAATCTCTCTTTCCTTGTACTTTTTCAGTATTTGGTGAGTCTTGGGTTGTTTAATTAAAATTCCCTATACTATCCTTTGTGTGAATGCTGTATCTCTATTATAGTTTGCTTTCAGGAAATTCCAGTGTATAATATATAGTAGCTTAAGTCATGGGGGTGGGAATTCTATTTCTGAGAATCATCAGTTCTCTCTTATGTGCCTAACACATGTAGTTTAGCTGTCATCTCTACTGAACAGTCCTACTGAAGTCACTATCTTTTGCTTTACATGTATTAGTAAAAACAATTAAATGTAATAAAGTATCTTAATTTACAGTTGAAGTTTATCAAAAAACTTCATTACTCACAAAGGGAAGTGTTCTCTTCTTATAGTGTGTTAAAGATCAAACTACTATACATAAACAGTACAATGTCTTTAAAGACAAAGGTACTTTTAATAGGTATTGATTCCTTTGTCTTACTTCCTTTCAAATTTCAAAGACTTAATCTCTCAAGACACTGGTTTCTGAAGGAGTTTCACTTGCACAGCAAATACTTTCCAAATCATCTAAACCAGCAACTTGTATGCTTTGCTGTTGTTGTCTAGTTGCTAAGTTGTGTCCAACTCTTTTGCAACCTCTTGGACAGTAGCCCGCCAGGCTCCTCTATCCATGGGATTTCCCAGGCAAGAATACTGGAGTGGGTTGCCATTTCCTTCTCCAGGGGCTGTTCCTGACCCAGGGATCGAACCCACGTCTCCTGTATTGCCAGGCAGATTCTTTACTACAAACCACCAGGAAAGCCCAACTTGTATGCTACCATTTTTTTTTTTAATGTGGTGATTTACCTAATCAGGATTATGCTAATTCTGTTAATGACTAGGGTACAGTGAGGAGCACTTGCATTACTTGAAAGTATATGCCTCCTTAAATTTTACACCCTAGGAATTTCCTTTGCTTTACACTAGTCCAGGCCCTTGTAAAAGGCATAAATGGAAAACAATCACATGGCAAAAAGAGTTTTATATACTGTATATTTTTTGTAGCAAAACATTTGTTTTTAGCTGCCTAATATCTAAGTTTCTTTTCTGATTTTACAATGCTATGCTTTTCCTTTAGAGAACAAGCCCAACTCTCATTTCACATGGTTTATATGAAACTTCACTTCTCGCCTCAGAGGTGACATGTCTGACCCACACTTGGCCAGTGTGCCAAATCTCTCTGGCAAAAGGAAAAAGGTACTTATTGTTTAAAGTAACTGAAAAATCCAATGACACACTAGCTATTTGGGCTCTTGCTCTGTAAGTACTTCTCCAGCTCCATAATTTCTAGACACCAAAGATCCTAAACTTTTCAAATAGTCTCTTGCTCCCTTGGTGTGGCAAGGAAGAATCTGGGCATCTCAGTGATAATTAAGGCGGAAAGATGACTGATGTTTTACTGAAAATCTCAGAATTTTTTATCACCTTCAATATCAGGCGAGTTGAGAACCACCACAACTACCGCTTTATGAGAGCTAATATTTATTGAAAATGTGACTCCCTCTCTCTCTCTATATATATATATACACACACACACACACAATCAGACGTAAGTACTTTATATCCATCTAATCAACTTTAAAACAATCCCAAATTAGGCATTTTTATTATTCCCATGGAAGATGCAAAAAAAATGAAAAAGTCATAAAGCAAACTAAGGCATGGACACAAGATTTGAATTTTGAACCTATACCTGTAAAACAACTTTAATACACTATTTTTCAGTGAACTATTAAGAGTGAAATTCTTAACACTACAGGAGGATAGGTACTCCAGGATTTTATTTAGGTTGATTTTTTAAAAATATTCTTTTTTGATAGAGTTTGTGTTAGTCACTCAGTTGTGTCCAACTCTTTGCAACCACAGGGACTGTAGCCCTGCAGGCTTCTCCGTCCATGGGATTCTCCAGGCACAAATACTGGAGTGGACTGTCATAGACCTGACAAACTCACACATTCCAAGGAATAATTTAGCTTTTGGCTCACTACTCCTATCATAATTAATGATAATTTCAAATAACACATATGATCCTTTTGTAATCCAAGTTTCTCAATTTCTTGAATTCATCTCTTTCCATAACCTCACTTTCACTCAACTACCATACTCACATTCTAGACGTCACTAATTACTGTGCTCTAATATTTTCAATCTCAGTCCCTTACTCTATTTCAACCTCCCAAATTTCCTACCTCTAAGAAATAACAACACATCTTCAACCACACTGCAATCTCAATGGATCATACCATTTGTCTATTGTGCCTGAAACTCCATTTTCTCAATTTGCTTATTACCAAATTACTTTCCATGTCCATCCTTCATAATCATTCTTTTGATTATGTCAACACTTTTCCCCTTCTCCCTTTTTGTTATATTCATGTTAGAAAATACTAATTTTAAAAATCTGACTGTCTACTCAATAGCAGTACAAAGGCTAAATTGGGAAAAACACAAAACCACATTGACTGATCTCAATTAAATTAACAACCATGGACTTCAAGTAGGCACTTTTTAAGTAATATCCAGCAATCCCTCTAAGCATTTTTTTCTCACTTCCCTAAATATCTATATCTTCTTTCTTCAATCCATTTTTCCCCAAGAGTTCTTCCCTCTACTTTATGACCTTGCTTACTATTTACTGAGAAAATACAACAAAAATTTTATATGCTCCCATTAGCTATACCAAACTGCAAATATCTAGATCTTTATAATCTGTCCTTCCTTCCACTGCTATTAATGAGCTGTTTACACACCCATCTTTAAAACTAACTCTTCTATTTATACACCATAACTATGGTTCCAGTGACATTCCTCTCACTCCTGTATCATGTCTCTGTTTTTTCTCTACTACATTTCACCATACAAATCGGCTATATTTTCAATCTTTAGCAAATAAAAACAAAACCTTCTTGATACTATATCCCCTTGTATTAACAACCCATTTCACTATTCCCTCAGAAAGCAAGACTCCTTAACAGTTGTCTTTGGAACTCATCTTTCTTACATCATCAACAGACCTAACATATTTAATCACTCCTTCCTAGCTGGGCTTCTTTCTTCATTTGGGTTTACCTACTCTTAGTTACATTTTCTTACCACTTGACATCTAAATATTAAATTGTTCCAGGGTTCAAATCCCATTCTTCTATTTCCTACCTTTAAACTTTTCACTTACCTTACTTCACAAAGCTATGAGTAAAAGGGAAGAAGCTGTGATACACAATATCATTCCAACAAAGATCTAAGTGGCTCTAAGGTAAAACTGTTACTACATACTCACAGAAGAGTATCAACCAGAACAAATTCAATAAAACATATCAATGTTTCCTACTTAACATACAGCTGAAATTAATTTTACTAAGGGAACAGAATAATTTTATATAGGAAGAATTTATTGAGTGACATTCTGATACACTGGGAGACACAACAATGAAAACCTGTTAGGGCAAGTATACAAATTCCCTAACCTGTGAAAAATCCCCCACCACTTAAGAGAAAAAACAAAATCAAAACAACAACATCAAAATCATCAAAACTCAACCAAGTAAAACTACTCTGAGAATAACTACAAAAAATAAGATTACTATTAAAAAAAAAGTATTAAGTGCATCAGTATACAAGTAAGAATGAAAAAGGGCAATATTTGTAACCATAAAAGAAAATTTATATTTAGTATTATAAAATTACTTGATAAAAATTTATGTAATTATCAAATTATACTTTCCTCAACATATAAATAACAAAGAAAAATTAAGATCATTATTTTAATTGGAAAGAAAATAATTTATTATATGAGGAAGATGATTAAAATACATGTGATAGATCTCTAATAAACTGATTTAAATGCATATAGATTTAATTTTTAAATACACTTTAAAAGCTATTACGCACAGTTCCATAGTCCAGGTGGTCAATTTCATCTCCACAAAGGTGGAAAGTACTTGAGAGATAAAAGGAACCTAAAACACCATAAAAATTCATTAAAAATGATTATTGAACAGTTCACTAGTTCTAAAATAACTAAAAGCTAGAACATTTATATTTGGAAAATTAGTGAATCATGTCAGTGCAAGAAAATTTTAATTATCTAACAGCACGTAAACTGATTTATAACATTAAAAAATCAAATATTTAACTGTGTCAAGAGAAAAAAGCAACAGCAATTTCAATATCTCCTGCTTTTTGTATCTTTGAATGATAATGATTAACAGAATTTTGCATTGTTTTCATTGTACTATTAGTAGGATTTAGTAAGAAAATCCTACTATTAGTAGGATTAGTAAGAAAAGGGATGTAAAGACTCCAATGCTGTATTTTCCTACTAAGAAAAGTTTAGATGGCTAGGGTGATATCTTGGATCCATGTAATCAGTTTAATCTAACAAAGCAGTATTCAAATTGGTCAGTCCTTAGAATAAGGGAAAATTAGATTCTTGGTCCTGATTCCAGAGATTCTTATCTATCAGTTCTAGGATAGAGTCCAGGAATCTTAACATATAAAAATCCTTCCTCAGTGGTTCTCAATCTTGGTTGCACATTAGAACCAATACTCTGTGAGGTTTGAAAATATTGATATCCATGCAGAAATCCAGGCCAATTAAAACAAAACTCTGGGAAGAAACCCTTTTTATTATTTTTCTTTAGTTTTTTTTTTTTTTTAAGTTCTGCAAGTCATTCTAATATGCAGCCAAAATTGAGAACCACTATTTGGGCAGTTCTGATTATCAACAGGTCTGGAAACCACTTACATACCTTCCAGAACTGTTTCTTTCCACTTATTGTGCTACCCTGAGTCAACTTTATGTCTTCTCCTCTCTGTTACTCTTTTCTTAATCCTTTTGTTTCGAAAAAGAAAGGGAAAAAAGATACTTCTAGTTGCTATCTCAAAGGAGATTTCAATAATAAAACCTCAGATGTCTGCTACTCTTATTTGGAATTCACACTGAAATTCAGTTATTTAAAATTTCAACACATGTACTTTTTATAGGGGGGAAAAACCCTTTTCCCCAAATTTTATAATAGGTTATACAGAATGCCTAAACCACATGTATCATGAAAGAGAAAGCATTTATGTTACTGAATTAGAAAATACATAAATAGAAGAAGCAAGAATAAAATCTGTGTTAAAACAAATGTATCCATTCTCCACGTAAATAAGTTGACCTGATTCACTAACTTTCTCTGGAAAAACTACATAACTTAAAGGATAGCACAGAAAATTCAGCAACAAATCTAAAAACCACATAAAAGATCTATTCAATCAACACAGATAATTTAGAAATACTTAATTTCAGTACATTGTTAAAAAGAAAAATTATTGCATAAGCTGGATCAGTGGGTTGGGGAGAGACAAAACACTTCTATGAAAATAAAAAAACACTGCCCCAAAAGGATACGACAAGAAAGGATACACTTTGTATGACAGTATTACAGCAGTATTTACGCAGGGATGCTTCTAAAGAAGAACAGCAGAATGTAGTTTAATTTTTTTTCTCATATTTCATGTTAAATTTACAAGTAATTTTTTTTAAACACATAGAAAATGGTTTATTTTCATCTGTTCTTCTAAAGTATTTGTAAGACATCTGTCTGACTATATCAGTATAGATACTTTATTACAAAATTCAAATATTCAAGGTGCTTCCCAAAAGGAATAAACATTAGCAAAACTTTCTTTATATAATTTTTTCAGCTTAACCATCAATAATTTTGGCCCATTTATTCATGTTCTTCATTATTCTAAAGCAGAAAGATTTAAAACAAAATGAATATAGTTCCACTCATCTTTCTTAAATCAACATTGACATAAAGTGCTTCATTTTACCACTTCTTAATTATGAAATTATTTAATTATGAATTAAAATTACTTATTTTAAAGCTGAAATACTTCATTCCAAAAAATATGGACATATTTCTGTGAGGAGGACAATTAGTAATTAGCAATGCAAATTCTCAGGTCCCACCAAGGGTAACCAATTTGTCCTGACTTGGCAGACATCTTCCCAGTGTTAGCATTAAAAAGTCCAGTATCCTAGAAAATCTCTTATTCACCGGAAAACTAGGAAAATTGATTACCCAAAGCCAAACACCCTTGCAGACCTACTGAATCAGAAATTCTGTGTAGGGGTTAGAGGAAACCCCATAATCTGTGTTTTATCAGGCTCTCTAGGTGATTATAATACACGTTAAAATTTAAGAAGTACTCTTTTTTTCTAAGAAAAGAAAGTAAATTAAGAATAATAAAGATACATTGCCCTTATAAAATTCATTCTGTCCAAATTTAATTTTTTACATACAAATGAACTTTATTGCATAATTGTGAAGTTTAATGAAAATTAACAGCATAGTTAGACAGTCAGAGTGATGCATCCTTTAAAAACATTACTCAGGCTGTTATCCTTTCTTAATTTTCTCTCAAGAAAGTCTTGTCCTTTTAGTATGTTATCGCCACACTTACCTTTAACTAATTTTTAACACTTTCTTTTTCCTTCTTTAGAATCTTGTTTTGGTCTAGCAGATCGAGCAAATTGCTAATATTTAAAAATTAAGGTTAACTTCACAAACATGAAAGGAATCTTTTCTAAAGAATTATCAAGAACATCCTAATGTAGGGTAGGAGCAGAGTTTTTAATTTCTCTATTTGTCTTCCTACTCAGTCATTCGTCAGTATTTCTTGACTGCCTCCTACTTGTCTATGACCTGGGGGAGAAGTAAAAAATTTTCCCTTTCTTTTATAGTCATTTTTTACACCTATACCTCTGCTCCTTCATTTATCCCACTAATTTCTAGTTTGAAATTGCATTAACTGCAGAAAGCACGATGGCTAATCAATGATATATTGTTATTAAAATTCTTAAACATAAATATGAATTACAATACAATAAAATGATACTGTACTATCTTTGGTTTAGCAAGTATATATATTTTAAGTATTAAATAAAATGTTTAGACTTGGCTGGATTTTAATAGCCTCATTATGCTTATTTTCCAATAAAAATCTAAATAACATTGTCATCTGACTCAAATGTTTGTATTATAAATATTATAACTGAATATTCTCAAGCTGGAATGCAAGCTGTTGAGATTTCCAAAGCATAATATAAAAATTAGTTTCAACTATACCCTTACTGCTATAAACTCAATCTGGAACCAACTAATTTGAAGGATACAACCACCATAGGTTTTCCAAAAAGAACATATCCATTAGCTTCCTTTAACGCTTTTGCCGCTGCTTTTTCATTTGGAAGGCCAATGAAAGCTTGTCCTTTCATGCGACCTTCTTTCATCAAGCGTATATCAAACCTAGAAGTCAAGGAAGAAATAATGTTTTGACTTAAAGAATGTCAAAGAATTCTGATAAAGTGAATGAGAATGTGTTAAGTTAAAATTCTGCTATTTCAGAATAAAAATGACTCCACTATCTGATTAGCACATTATTTAGGCATTCTAAAATTATATTTTATATTCTGTTTTAAAATTGTTTTCATAAGTAGGTAATATAAGTTTGATGATGTTCTTATCATTTTTTAACTATCATAAAAGTATATATGATTTTAAAAAATCATATATACTTGCAACTATAAAAGTAAATAAGTTTTTCTTTCATCTCTCTTTTTTAAAAGTTTTATGCAGCCAATTTAATACTGTTTACTCAAGTGACAAAAACAACTATACAACCAAGAATAAAAGGGTTGACAGAAACTATAGAAAAGTAACATGGAATTTCAGAAGAGAAAGGGACCTTATCGATCACCTAGTCAAAAATTACCATTTTACAGACAATGTGTACAGAGATTGAGTGAATTCTTCAGTGTTATACCGATAGCTAAAGTTAGGGCCAAAAATACAAACCAGATTTTGCATTCCAAGTTACTCTATTATTCCACAGTGTATTCTCCTGTCCATATTTCAGGGGAGGAAACTATAAACTACTTAAAAAACAGACTATAATTTACAACTAAAATACTGCCTAGCATTTAGTCTATGAGACTAGCAAAAGCATATAAAGAAATTTTAAGAATCAAAATGTGCAGTTAAATTTTTTTCTAAAAAATTCACAAGACTAGTCCCACAGGAAACAATTATTAATTTATCATTTTGATGTGTACAGTTTCTCAATACAGAATTATTTTTCCTCTCAAATGCTAATGGGAGGCAATACTGGAAATAGAAAGGATGCATAAACATGGTGTGTACATACACACACACACATATATATATACACACACATATATATATATATATATATATATATCAGATCAGTCACTCAGTCATGTCTCTTTGCGACCCCATGAATCGCAGCACGCCAGGCCTCCCTGTCCATCACCAACTCCCGGAGTTCACTCAGACTCACGTCCATCGAGTCAGTGATGCCATCTAACCATCTCATCCTCTGTCGTCCCCTTCTCCTGCCCTCAATCCCTCCCAGCATCAGAGTCTTTTCCAATGAGTCAACTCTTGTCATGAGGCGGCCAAAGTACTGGAGTTTCAGCTTCAGCATCATTCCTTCCAAAGAAATCCCAGGGCTGATCTCCTTCAGAATGGACTGGTTGGATCTCCTTGCAGTCCAAGGGACTCTCAAGAGTCTTCTCCAACACCACAGTTCAAAAGCATCAATTCTTTGGCGCTCAGCCTTCTTCACAGTCCAACTCTCACATCCATACATGACCACAGGAAAAACCATAGCCTTGACTAGACGAACCTCTGTTGGCAAAGTAATGTCTCTGCTTTTGAATATGCTATCTAGGTTGGCCATAATTTTCCTTCCAAGGAGTAAGCGTCTTTTAATTTCATGGCTGCAGTCACCATCTGCAGTTGATTTTGGAGCCCCCAAAAATAAAGTCTGACACTGTTTCCACTATTCCACCATCTATTTCCCATGAAGTGGTGGGACCGGATGCCATGATCTTCGTTTTCTGAATGTTGAGCTTTAAGCCAACTTTTTCACTCTCCACTTTCACTTTCATCAAGAGGCTTTTTAAGTTCCTCTTCACTTTCTGCCATAAGGGTGATGTCATCTGCATATCTGAGGTTATTGATATTTCTCCCAGCAATCTTGATTCCAGTTTGTGTTTCTTCCAGTCCAGCGTTTCTCATGATGTACTCTGCACTGAAGTTAAAGAAGCAGGGTGACAATATACAGCCTTGACGTACTCCTTTTCCAATTTGGAACCAGACTGTTGTTCCATGCCCAGTTCTAACTGTTGCTTCCTGACCTGCATACAAATTTCTCAAGAGGCAGATCAGGTGGTCTGGTATTCCCATCTCTTCCAGAATTTTCCAAAGTTTATTGTGATCCACACAGTCAAAGGCTTTGGCATAGTCAATAAAGCAGAAATAGATGTTTTTCGGCACACACAATAACACAATACATTTGTGTGTGACATACATACATTTACATACACACACACACAAATGTATATATTTTTAAATTTTTTCCACTTATACAAAAGCAACAACAGGAACAAGGGTTACCATTTTGCACGTCCAGCAAAATAAACTTTTGGTATCCCAATAAAAAGAGGTATCTGCCACTAATGAGTATAAATGGGACATTTTTAAAATACAGTGCATGCTTATATAAAGAAGTATATTGCCCGGGTTAAGATTTTAAAATATTAATTTTACATTAATTAGTCACTTTCTATCTAACTTCCATTCAAGAGTCTCCCTCCTTACATTTTCTAATTTTTACTTCCAATTTATATGGCCAAGGTCATACATATTTTAGACTTAACTAATTATAAAATTTCAAAGAATGAAATTCTAACTTCAAACATTACCTTTTAAATCATTTACAATCATATCCTTCTCTTTTGCACTCATAAAACGGAAGTCTTTCCAACTGAGAGAGAAGCTGCCACTACAGGAAGACTAAAACACTTGGCTTTAGTACCATATACTGCTGGTTTAGTCATTAAAACACTAGTTTTCAAAATCTAATCTTTGGACCAGCAGCTGTGGCATTATCCACAGGCTTTTTAGAAACACCAATTCATCCATCCTATCTCAGTTTAGAAAACCAAACTTTCTAGGATGAGCCAAGGAAATGGTTTTACTAAACTCTTAGACAGGTTAAAGTTTGAGGACCACTGCTTTAGGGTTAGGAAAGAAGTCTAGAATTTATGATGAAGCCTGTTTCTATAAATGTTTTACTGGAACTCAGTCATTAATATTCATTTATGTATTGTTTACAGCTGCTTTCATGCTACAAAGACAAAACTGAGTAGTTGCAACAGACACTGTAATATTTTAATATAAAAATATTAAATTTTTACTGTTCATTTAAAAAGAAATTTGCTGAATCCTGATCTAGATGTCTAAAAGATTAATTATGCAATAGGTATGAACAATTTCTTCATATAATTTTAATCACTAAAGGGAAAATGATATTTAAAAAGGGTTAATTTCTAACAGATTAAAAACAAAACAAAATTTGAGAATATACATGCCACTTACATTATCCGTTGGGTTTCTGATGAAAAGTCAACATATCTTCCAAAAATAAATTTAAGGTCCTAGAATTTCAACAAAGAAAAGACTAATAAGGAAAACCAGGGGAAAACATGCAAAATAATAAAACCAATTTATAAATTTCAACTTACCTTTTCCTGAACATGTTTAGCTAAATTCTTTACATAAATTCTACAGTTTGGTTCACCAGGTTCGTAACTTCTAAAAACTGAAAGTGTTTCCATTTCTTACATAAAAACAAAGCAAGACAAGGATACAAAATTAAGACAGCTTCATCAATTTTTTGAAGAAAAACTTTAACAGAAATCAAATATAACTGCTAAATAGACAAAATAAGCATTAAGAAAATGTTAAAATCATAGAAATTAATGACAATGTTACTAATGGTATAAAAATACCCATTAAGAATCTAAAGTGATGTTAAAAAATATCAGGCATCTAAAATTACTAAAATGTATCCACAAAATATTTTTATTAAAGCTTAATTTTAATTTATTTGAAAGACTGAAGCAAATAAAGATGCTATCAAACATCTGTGTTATTTTCTGATTAAAGTCAATCTCCCTAAGTACCAGAAACCAGTATAGTCAAATGTAAAATAAATTACTCAAAATGTAATTATCAAGTATTTCAGACAAACTGTGGGCTCTGAATCTCTATTTAGCTATTTCTATTCAGTCTCTGAAATGTGTTCCTGACAACTAGATGTTTAAGCAAAAATGCTATTTGAAAGTCAGTTTCCAATTATTATGAAAATATTATGTGTCACATGTCAATCTAAAATCCCTAAATATTTTAAGATATATTAAAATAGGAAAAAATCCATTAGAAGTAAAAAAAACTATCATATTAGGATATAAAATTCATAAACACAAGCTTTTAATTACCAAAGAGTTAAAACTATATTTTTAGACAAACAACTGCTTTGCATACATCTCAGACACAGTATTGTGATGGTCTATCAACTGTATCTTGAATACAGAATTCCAAACTGTTGGTCACACTGACTTAAGATGTCATATAAAAGTCTCAGAAATGAAAACAGTCTTCCAAACAAATATACTTTGGGAACATTGTATTGAGCGATACTTTGATAGTTTCTTCCCTATAAAAGTATGAGCACTAAAAACCAAAAGTAATGATTAAAAACATTTAACTGAAGATATGTCTTGAAGTACATGCTTTAGTTAAGGTAAATAACATGAAGAGATTTATTTTGCTTCTGAAGGGCCAAAGAAATGTAAAATAGTAAGTTCTGGTTTATTTCATGCAATTACCTTCTCGAGAAATTCTGCCCTTTTCCAACTCCCTTCTAGAAATACATTCTGATGGCATTTCATCAGAGTCATCTTTAATCTCCTCTGTGATGTTCAAATTTGGTTGGGGAAAGATTTTTCCAAATCCTATATTAGATGCATCAGCTTCAGTAGCAGGTAAATCTAGAGTTAACATTGACATTAGCCATTAAAAATCTTCCCTTCAAAATAGTTTTTCTTTTCCATTTTTAATTTTTAAGATATCTTCTAGCACTAAACCTCTTTGGTGTTTTTCTCAACACTTTGAAACGGGTGAGCAAACTTTTTCTATAAAGGTTCAAACAGTAAATATTTTAGGTTTTGCAGGCCATATGGTTTCTATCATGACTGTTCAACTCTGTCACTATAACATGAAAATCATAAAATAAGACACTTCCATTTGAGGATACTAAAAAAAAAAAAAATCCATCCATTATACTTCTCCCCACCAAAAAAAAAACAAAAAACACAAAGGTCAATACTGGTGGTCCTACAAGAAGTCAAGAAAAATATGTATTTGCACACTTACTCAATTAAGAAAATTAAAATCATTATAAATTTTAAATTCACAACATAGCAATATAATGAATTTCATTCAGAAAACATGAATTTTAGCTTCAGTGAAAGTTAAACTGATTTGGGGTAGAGGGTTGGGAAGAACAGGATTAAACATGCAGTATAAAAATTCCCAGTTATACTACCTAAAAAGGCAAACAAAACCTTAAAAAAGCTATGAAAATGATGCAAACATGCCACATTTGCATGCCACATTTAGGATCTTAAAAGTCTCCTAATGTAGAAAAACTATTGTTCCAAGAGATCTTTTATGGCCTGAAGGCATCAGGAAGAAAAGAGCCTTTAGAACTGTTTTCATTGTTTATTCACCATTACTCTACAGTGATGCAGAATGGGATGACTGCCACACCCCTCAATAAGGTCTAAGTCTTTGAGTAAATTATGCTTAAAAAATAGAAATTTGCATCAAAGGGTCACTAGCCATCAAATACAGACACTGAAAGAAAAAAAAAGTTATCTGTAAAGGCAACGTGTTCTCACTACCATCAGAGAGACAAGACTTAAAACTAGTTATTCATTCAGTACATCTGCAATACTTACTAGAACTCTACCCTATATTCATACAAGGGCTTTTAAAGATATATGTACAAAAATGTACATACCAGAATTTCTGTAATAATAAAATGAAAACCTCAACTTCAATCATTAGAGTTTGATTGAAATATTGACATAACTCTATCATGGAGTGTAATGCAGCCTCAAAAAGTAACCTATGATGATTATTAAAAAAAAGAGAAAATAAAATGTTTATACACAAGCATAGGATGAGATCTGGAAGGACTATCTTCATATCAAATTACTAACAATGCTTATCTCTAAGAAGTCAAATAGGGAAAAGTGGGGTTTGAGGTGTTAACTTTTTAAAATTTCACAGGCTTCTGTTCTGATTATATTTTCTATAGGCTGGTATTATTTCTAAAATTTAAAAATTAAAAGAATAAAGAAATGCCATTGTAGTATAATATCAAAATAATGTTTAAAATAAGCAGGAAAGAAATCTGTAATATCAGTATATTATCTTTAAACTAAAGAATGGTATCTTGTTTAACAACCTTCCGTGTCTTTTGGATTAAAAAAAATTACATGAAATCTACTAAAGATTTCACAGCTTGTTTTCCTAACCAGTAATTCAACTGTACTAATAAAACCACAGAGCATCACACATTTAGTAAGCAATGAAAAATAATTCAATACAAGAAACATTTATATTTTTGGGGTAAGTAAACATCAGGAAAAACCAGACTAAATTTCACCCTAGAGTTCATTACTAATAAAAGGTAACACATTTAGCACCAATTTTAGTTTTACTTAAAAAGTTTAAAATGAATAGTATTCCATGACACTAAGGAAGATCTAATTGCACATTTTAAATATACTCACAAATACTAAAAACAGAAGCATATAAAATTTAATTCTAATACAAAAAACTGACTGAGAAAAATTTTTACATAGCATGTTAAAGAACTAGAATATGCTTACCACTATTTTCTTCTTCACAATTCTGTTGCTTTTCTAAATCTTTCTTAAATGCAGCTTGCATGTCAGTAGATATATGGAATTCAATTTTTTTATTACCTACAGGTTGTGGTTGGTCAAATACATCCGAAGGTAACAACACTGGATGTAAACTGCTGTTTATAAACAATGATAGCATTACTTTGTAATTGCAAACAAAATTTTGAGAAAAACATAATTTCATATTAACTTTAAATTTAAAAAGCTAATAAAACACACTAGAGGCACTGAACAAAGTAACTTACATTTAATGCTTCAAAAATCCTAACAACTATTCTCATATGGATATTATTAAATTCTCAGTTTAGACAGGTAAGGAGTTTGAGGTTAAAGGATGTTAAATAATTGCATAAAGTCAGTCAGTAAATGACAAGAGATAGAACTTTAGGACTACTGATTCTAAACGTCAGGATATTGGCCAATATGCAAAAAAGTTCATTCTGTGTGTAATGTAAGCATTTTATGCACTGTATTCTATATACTACATATCTATGCTGGCCAATGGAGTAGCCATAAGCCACATGTGGCTAATAAGCACTTGAAATCTTGCTTATGTTCTAATCTGTACTTATGTTCTAAGTACAAAATATACACCAGAGTTTGACAACTTTGTGTGGAAAAAAAGAAATGTAAAACATTTCAATGTTTTATATTAATTGTATTTTGAAATAACAGTTCAGGTATAACTGGTTAAATAAAATACATTATTAAAATTAATTTCACCTTTTAATGTAGTCACTGGAAAATTTAATTGGTTCACATTACAGCTGACCTTTGAACAACTCAAGAAGTTAATGGCCCTGACCCCAGCAGTCAAAAACCTGTATGTATGTAACTTCGTCAGCCTTCCATATCCATGGTTCCTCTGTATTCATGGATCCATATCCATGGACTTAACCAATCTCAGATCATGTAGTACTGTAGTATTTACTGAAAAAATCTGCATACAAGTGGACCCACACAGTTAAAACCCATGTTGTTTAAGGGTCAACTATATTAGTTTTTAATTGTTTGGTGCTGTTATAGGGATTAAAAGCACGGGACTGTGGTGTCAAAACATACATAGGTGGGAAATATGCATCATATTATGTACACTTAACATGAGAAAATAATTCTAAAAAATCCAAAGATTAAAGACCCATTCCTTGAAAAATGTAAAAACATCATTTTAACAAACTTTTCTCAATTTATGAAGTTACTTACAAGTTCAAAGGAAATTTACCTTGTAGAAAAGCTGAACAGAATTAAAACTGCAATTAATGGCAATTTTCATTGATTAAGATATTTAAGTACACAGAAATCCATGGCAAACAGGCTAATAATTTCTACCATAATTTCAACAAAAAAAAATTTGTTAATGCAAAATGTCAGATAATCAGTCAAAAGGGATAATACATTTCAAACAAAATACACAGTAATAAACACTATTACATTGGCAATTTCTCTATTCTAACACAAAGTTTAAGACATACTGGGAAGTTAATTTATATCTAATAAAATTCTTTCATATGCATTGCCCTGATCATCACCCCACATCAGTATATTTCCTGAAAGCTTACTATAAGATGATAAAATCTGAGAGAAATTTTTAATTTTTTAATGTATTAAAACAGCTCCTTCAATGTATTCAAATATCATTACATAACATTTAAGGCAGGTATCTCCACATCCTTCTAGCTTTCCCTTTCATCATTTCTATTCCTACGCACCAAACTGCCTTACCTCTGGAAATGTACTATTTTATTCAAACTGCATCTCTCTTCCCTGACTCATTTTTGCCTCTCGTCCTTCAAGCCCAGCTCAAATTGTCTCCTCTGTCTTAAAGTCTTTCCAGATTTCTTAACTGGCTGTGACTTCTCCTTTCTCACAATCTTTCATTCTCAGTTACATCTTGTTATATCATTTAATATTATAATTGATAATACAACAGTCATCTGTGCGTATGTTTTACCTGCCCATAAGATTATTAACTCACTGTTTGAAAAGATAGCACTGAGCTTTGGAAGCATGCTCCAAACCCCACAATATTTAGCATAGAACTTATCACACATTTAATAAATATTTAAAGGTGGGTCCTGTGTGCTAAGCCATGTGAACTTTTACCTGCGAGGGTACTCTGAAGCAAAAAAATGTTTGATATCAGGTAGTGAAGTTAGGAAAAACTAACAAACTTTCATATAAGCACACTGGTGATGCCATTATCAAAACTGTCAGTACAGGAAGAGAAAGACATAATGAAAGTACATTAATTTTGCTTTGAATACTACCTTAAGTGCATACAAGACATTGAGTATACAAACAGGAAACTGGAAATAAAACTCAGGAGTTTAAATCTAGAGATGGAGATTTGGAATCTATCAGTTACAACTGGTGAATCATAAAAATTAATGATATTAACAAGAAGTAAAAATATATGAATAGAAAATGACTACAGACAGGAATATATGGAATCCAATACTTAAAAAGCAAGTAAGGGAGTCAGTGAAAGTCATAAAAGAAAAAAGTAGGAAGAAAAAGAAGAAGAGACGGAGTTAAATATGAGAAACAAAAAAATTAAAGGTGGACAGTTTTGAAACCTGGCATAGTCAATAGTATCAAATGCTGGTCAACTTTGAGAAAATTAGGGATACTTGTGAATTTGGCAAATAAGAAATCATTGGTAAACGAAATGCACTGATAGAAGTCAGAATGAGAAATGATTTCAGTGAAGCAATTAAACAAATTATATAAAGAACTCTTATCGTATAATCTAAAACAAAACTACCTGTGTGAAGCAGATGATGGTATATTCAACATATCCTTTATTTTTCTCTTTTTTCTCACATGGCGCTGCTTTATTGGTTTTGGTCTTTTGGGCTGAAGATTTGCCAGTTCCATTAGTTTGGTCATTCTACATTAGCGGAAAGAAGAGTAAAAAAGATTTATGTAAAAGCCCAGTTATTTACCACTGTTTTTGTTAAGCTTAAATTTTTATTTGAGCTTATAAATTATAAAATGATTTGTATGGCTTAAGTAGAATTTCTAAGTCATAATTTAAGATATAATTCATTTGACAAAAGCTCAAGTTATCAATCTCCTTGATCAATTTTCATCTTAGCCTGAAGGAACTGGGAATTTACTTAATTGCAACTTGTCAAGTTTTAAAGATATGTTTTATTACGAAAATTATTAGTTCCCCAAATAAATGACTGAACTTTGTGTCAAAAAGTTAAACAAGATACACTAAATAAAATCTATGTAACTTTACTGCTCTTGCCTTGACAGATAGTCAACAGATCTTACAAACACAGTAAAATTATTTTGATTAATATTCTAATTATTAAAGAAAACCTAGACTTAAACACTTAATTTTAAAATATTTTGTGCATAATTGTTGGAAAGCATCCTTATATAAACAAGATAACTTACACTGTTCCTGAAAACACAGTTTTCAAATATTATACTCTAAAGTAGCTTAATCAACCAAAGGGCGACAATTGATACTTTGTATATAACTTATCTCCATTATGATTATGAATATTTAGAATAGATCTTCTCTAGTCTTTATTGGCTCTTCCACAGGATCAGATACAATGTTTCCACAAAGCAAGTTCAAAACCATTAGTCACAGCTCTACTTCTCCAGAGTTAAATTTGTGAAATTTGAAAACAAGCACAATAAAATGTAGTTAAGAAGAGTTAAAATAAGTATTAAACCCTTTTTCCATAAGCAAGAAAAAAATGAAAACATATGCTACAAATTTTTAAAGCCTCTTAAAAACCATGGTTTAACAGAAATTTTATGAATAAATCCAGTTATATGAAACATATATCTATATTCATAAATTGCTCTCCAAAAGTATACTAAGCCTCTACAACAGTGCAAGGCATATTTTATGTAATCAATAAATATTTGCTGATAAATATATAGTAGCATGTTTTATAATATTTCCAAAAGATAACAGAGAAGCATGAAACCAGAGCTTAGTTCATTCAAAGGCTTTGTTCTCATGACTTGAGATGAATTAGTTGCAGACTTCCTCACTACATCCCTAAATGGAAATTCAAATAAAACGAAAACAGTTGTGGCCAGCCTATAAAACATTTCTCATTATTATCATTGTTTTCATAAAGAAAATAAAATTTACAGAGGTTAATTAATCCACTGTAATACTTCTTGTTCTTTATTTAGCAACAAATTAGTCTATCAAAAGCTGCCAGCCTTAAAAATATTTCTATTCAAGACCGATGATCTATTAACTCCCGTTTTGGTAGTTTTAACCCCACCTAAGCTTTGACTTTTAACTCTCTCCCTAGAAAGAGAATGTATAAGGAGCCACACTATACAAGTGGATGTTGCCTCAATAACAGTCAAATTGCTGCTGATTACTTGTATACGGTGCCTAGATTCTCTGCTTGGATTCTGACTCCTGTTAAAACACTCCCTCTGTATCTGGTGGCTTCTGTGTGTATCTATGATTCTCACCATTTGCCTATACAGGTCTTCAAGGCTAGGGTTGACAAAACACAGCCAAAGGACCAAATCTAGTCATTGTCTGTTCATTTTTAAATAGAAAGTTTTATTGGAAGATAGCAACATCCATTCATTTAGGTATCATCCACTGGTGCTTTCCCACTACAACAGAACTCTGGCTCTTTACAGAAAATGTTTAGCAATTTCTATTTTAGGCTCTGCTGAACATTATTAACAACTTATTGCTCTTTGCCAGAAGCTTTAAATAAAATATATGTAGATCGTCAAGAACAACCAATAAAAGAATAATTCGTTTGCAGTAATTTTATTGTGAATATTCTTGTATAAAATTCTATAAAGTTGCTCTAGAAATTACTTTGAAGTAAATAAATTCCAGGGAAGTAAACTGACAAAACAGAAATACAACCTAACTTTGTTCTGTAAAGCCTTCGCAAACACTGAATTAGTGAATAATCAATCACTGTCCCTAAAGGAAATTCTGGATTAGGTTCCTGCAAGCACGTGCTCACATTTCATCAACTGATCATTACACACCTCGTTTTATGTTTGTTTACTTTTAAGAACATCTTATTTAATATATATTTTTGATTCAATAACACTGAACTCATAGTCAACAGCACTATAACTCAGGCCTGAACAAAGTTTATCTAACACACAGAATTTTCTCCATAAAACACATCACAGCCTTCTTGATTTTGGAAACCCTAGACAGCACTTCAACACTACACTTGGGGGCATTTTAAACAGCAAAACCAACAACAAACAGCACAAAAATGTGAAAAGCATGGCGAAAAAGACCCTTATTTATAGTATAAGCTGAAACAAGAAGACAGAATGTCACTTTGTTCTACCTCATGAGTGATGTGCATATCAAATGACTCAAATTTTTCACCATTCCGTACATGCCCATGTCTGCTAGAAGACCGTAAAAGCACTGCAATTACTGATGTTGAAGTTATAAATAAACTGTAACAAGTGGGCAAGTTCTCAAATACAGAATCAATAAAAAACAATGATCAACTTTATACCATGATCAATCAAAAAAATTACTCATCATGCAAAAATTTTTCCTTAGGTCTTGATTTCTAGTCTCAGGCCTTAATCTATAGTATGATGGGGAGCTGGGAATGGACAAATGCTAAGGACCCTGAATTAGGAAGAACTATATGCAAAATTTATGAAGAGTAAGAGAATCTCATTCATATATTCTATGTTTATTAGAATCTACACAAATATCTGACATTACATACCTTTGACGGTCTTCATCATCACTGCTTTCATATTCTGATTCTTTACTAGATAATTCCCCATCCTCATCTGGCAAAGGAGGTTCCTCTGGTGGCTGAGGAGATGTAGGTGGAAGAGGTGCATGTAATGGCATATAGTCCTCATACTAAGTAAAAACAAAAAATACTATGGTAATCTATGATGTTTATGAATAGAAAACTATTTCCATTCAGGTACATGATTCTCACATTTCTCTATTCCTCATGATTTTCTTTTACACATTCAACATATATTGATGGAACACTTGCCTTAGTAGACTTTAGTCGATCACAAAACTTGTTTCTTCTGCCTTGGCACCTAGCTGGACTAAATTTCCAAACTTCCCTTGCAGTTAGATTTCACCCGAGTTTTAGTCAATGAAAAGGTAAGCATAAAGACTTCCCACACATAAAATTCTCTCGTTTCTTTATCTGCAGGCTGCACAGTAACGTCCTCACCAACCAGGGAATGCACATAGTGCAGATTAACTTGAATCTTTTTAGTAACTCAGGAAAGAACACCATTCTGCCCTACTTTTGGAATGAACCTGGCACAAGCAAGAGATAATCTGAATTGTGTTAAGTGACTAAGATTTGAGCTTTGTTAACAGCAGCTAGTGTAATTTTAACTATTATCCTCGCAACATGCCAGGCATTGAGGTTTTGGAGTTACAAAGAAAAATTATGAAGCTAATATAGACATTAGAAAAGCAATCAATGCACAATACAAAAGCAAATTTTCAATTTGTTAGCCTTCTAAAATAATTTCTCATTGCTGTTATCTGAAAAAGTACTAAAGGGACATATATACAATGGAATATTACTCAGCCATTAAAGAGAATGAAGCAATGTCACTTGCAGTGACACAGATGACCTAGAAACTGTCTTACTAAATGAAGTTAAGTCAGAGAAAGACAAATATCATATAATATTGCTTATACATGGAATCTAAAAAAATGGTACAATGAACTTATTTAGAAAACAGAAATAAAAGAGTTACAACATGACTTAAGAATCACTCATGAATCTGAACAAACTTATGATTACCAGGTGGGAAGTGAGGGAGGGATAAATTGGGAGATTGGGATTGACATATACATACTACTATACATAATATACATAAGAACCTACTGTATAGCATAGGAAACCACTCAATAATCTACAATGGTCTATATAGGGAAAAGAATCTAAAAAAGAGTGGCTATACGTATATGTCGGAGAAGGCAATGGCACCCCACTCCAGTACTCTTGCCTGGAAAATCCCATGGATGGAGGAGCCTGGTAGGCTGCAGTCCATGGGGTCGCTAATAGTCGGATACGACTGAGTGACTTCACTTTCACTTTTCACTTTCATGCATCAGAGAAGGAAATGGCAACCCACTTCAGTGTTCTTGCCTGGAGAATCCCAGGGACAGGGAAGCCTGGTGGGCTGCCGTCTATGGGGTCACACAGAGTCAGACACGACTGAAGTGACTTAGCAGCATACCTATATGTATTAATATAACTGATTTAGGTGTGACTGCACACCTGAAATACAACACTGTAAACTATACTCCAATTAATTTAAAAAAAAAAAAAAAAACCAAACAGTACTGAGTATTACAGCAAAATAATAAAACTACTAAAATTACTGAAGAGCAGACATAACCTACCAACAAAAGTATCAATAGATTTGCATAGTAAATTCTAATAAAAAAAATTATCAACCGTTTTTCTGCAAATGTAACTTACTAGCAATAAAACCAGAAAAATGGAAATTTTAGGCAATTCAGCTTGTTAAATGTTACTATTTTGTAGGATAGCACAATGTTCTAGATCAAAGGACTGAATAACCCTAAGAGAAATGATGGCCTCTATTACCAAAAACATTACTTTAATATTCTGGGGAATTCACTGGCTGTTCAGTGGTTAGGATTCCATGATTCCACTGCAGGAGTCATGGGTTCAATTTCTGATCAAAGAACTAAGATACCACATGCTGCACAGCATGGCCAAGTAAGAAAAAATTAAAAAAAAAAAAAAGTTCTGGCTTTTTCCCACTTTCAGTTCTCCACAGGACTATTATTACGTTAACTTTGTATTTGTTCTTCATTTTCAATACACGTTAGAGATCACTGGCACAACATTTGTAAAATTTAGCCTCAATAATCTCACCACAAGAAGCGAAATTTTGAATGTTGAAAATTCCAAAAGCTTTCTTACCATGGGAGGCCGGGTAGTAATTGGTCCAAAAGGTGTGGGCAAATTCATTTTATTCATAAGATGAAGCACCTTAATAAAAGGGATAAAACATGTGAAATCAAATAGAAAAATCATGATTCAACTCACATCTGATAGTGTACTTAAAAACTCTGCAATAATACTAGTGATTAATTTAGTGCAAAGGAAGGATCACCTCTTGCCTTTATAATACCAGGAAAGGGCTAAACTGGTATATCTCAGGCACTGGTATATCTTAGAAGATCAACCTTCCTAAAATATTTATCAATTGTACAAAATACCATTATTCTCATTATTAAAAATGTCATATTCTTACAATGTGAAATTTACTAAAGTGTTTTTTCCTTGATTATTGCGAATTATTAAACATAGAGAAAAATAAAGAAAATCATCATCTATATTTTGTACTTAAAAGTATCTTTTATTGTCAATATTTCTAAGCATTTATTGAGGGATCCTCTATATCTTTTCCTCTAAGAAAGGAAAAAGCATATGCTAAAGTAATGAAGAATTACCAGAAATTACATTTCCCAAATTAGCTTATGCTTATTAGTATTAATACTAAACATAGTATTTTTACACTATAGTTTATAAAAACCCTTACTTGAATGTAGTTATTTTTTCAATACTTTCTGCAATGGACTGAATGTTTATGTCCCTCTCAAAAATTCATATGTTAAATCCTAACATGTAATGGTATGGTATTAAGACATGAGGCTTTGGGGAAGTTATTAGGTCATAAGGGTAGAACTCCCATAAATGGGATTAGTGTACCTTATAAAAAGCACAACTGAGAGCTCTCTCACGCTCTTTCAGTTACATGAGGTTACAAAGAGAAAATGGCCATCTTCCACCCAGAAGAGGGCCCTCACCAGAACCTGACTCTACCGGCACACTGATATACAACTTCCAACCTCCAGACTGTGAAAAATAATTTTCTATTATTTAAAAACCGCCCAGATCATGGTACTTAGCTATAACAGCCCAATCTAAGGCATCTTTAAAATTCTGTAATATTATCACCCTTATAGGAATTAGTCTGATTAATACAACTATTTTTTAAAAAGTACGAGAAAGTATTTACTTTGAGAAATGTTTATTCTACTTACCTGCACATAGAACTTTGGCACACTTGCCAAAGCATTTACTATATTTGCTAGGATTGTACTTGAAGGTGGTGGGTACATATACTTGAGGCATGAATTTAGAGGAAAAGTCAGCCTAAAAAAAATACTTAAAATGCTTATTGTGTTTTAGTAAGATTCATATCAATAACTTATTTTAGGTAACCTAATAACATACAAATTGCTCAAATGATTCAGTAAATCTAAGAGTACTCTGTTCCTAAAAGATCTAAATGATTACATTTAAACAGCAAGTTGCCTTCTCTCTGCATTATAGAATATAGCATTTCTTTTCAGAGCTTATCTTACAACTTTGAACATTTTAATGGAACCAAATTCAGTGACAAACTCTTAATGCTCTATATGTTTAATCAACACACTAAAAATCTTCATTATATATACTAAAATATCCTTTAAAAATATCTTGACAACACACACACACACACATAACCCCCACACACAAACCTACCTATCCAAAATAAAAGCAAAAGACACAATGAAATACAAACAAAAATGCTAACCCATGGTTTGGTGCAATTCCATTTTCTATGGTTAAACAATCAAGTTCTTTCTTTTCTTTATCATCTTCCACAGGATCATCAGACCTAAGAAATATGGAATCAAAATTGATGTTATCTATAGAAGAAACAGAATGACAAAAATGACACTATCTTTTCAAACACAGCATTATAAAAATAGCTGCGAAAGTACAATTTTCAGCTATTAAGTAAATACCAATGAAAAAGAAAACTAATTCCAGATATAAGGCAAGCCACGTTTTCATTTATTCTTCATAGCAATGACACGAAGATGGTATGATGAATCTTACTGACAGCCCTCACCCACCAAAACTGAAGTTCACAGGTATAAAATAGTGGCACACAAATGTCTTTAATGTCCATCAGCAAGGGTTTCTTAAAAATCAGACAGCTGGGGCCTATCCTCCTCACCACCCCCAACAACCCAAATTTCTGATTCAGTACGACTAGGTTAAGGACGAACAATCTTTCCTTCAGTCAAGATTCTAGATGATGCAGCTGGTGCAGGGATTGTACTATGAGAACCACTGGTGTAAAGCAATTTATAAAGGTTATATAGCTACAAAGAATTACAGCTAGGAATCAAGTCTGTGCCTATTAATGATACCTTGCTATATATTAGGACTTTATACTAGTTACCTTCCCTCCACTTAATAGTTGAACGCTTTCACCTACTCTCTTTTCATTTCACACTGGTTAAGTCCTAATATTAAATCAATACTCAGGTTACGAATGCATAATTAGGAACAAACAAATGTATTGCTTTCAAGTACTAGATTTAGTAGAGAGATACAATCATTTACTGTTTCAGATTATTTACTTGTTAGTCTGAAAATAATCCAAGAGCGATACAACTCTTTAAAAAAATTAGTAATTTAATTTAAAAAAATTTTTAATAAAATTAAAAAATAATAATAAACTTTTAAAAGGCTAGGAAAACCTATCTACATACCTTTTCTTTTTTTCAGTGCCCAAAGAGGGACATGGTGAATGAACTCGATCTTGCTCTTTTGCAAATTCAACAACTAAAGTATGACCCAAAAGTTTCAGTTGATGAAGTCTTGTCAATGCCTTCAGTTGGAAGAACAAAAGAGTAAAATAATTAATAACTGTACCTAAGTTATCTGTTACAGACCACATATAAAGTAATTTATACACTTTTTTTGTTAATGCTGATAACATTTCCTTGGCTATTTTTCACCCATTTCTAATGTCAGGCTGCCAAGCCTTCATTACTCATTAGGCAATCACTTCCAATCGCTTAGCAAAACTAAGATCTGGTTAAATCCAACTTTTCCTGTGCTAATGCAGCAGAAAATGTTTAGAAAAACAAACATAATGAACTGGGCTGGTCTCACTTTAAATTCACAATCACAATCACAAATCTGAGGGCAACCTCTAATGAAGCCAACCAGTTACATACTACATTCTCAGTTCATTTTTTTCTACCAATCTCTAAGATAATATTTTGCACTATTTCCTTCTTCCTTAACTTCATGATAGTCCTGTCCCATTCTTTTAGCCTTGGATATCGCTTCCTACTTTAAGAAAACTGAAGCTACAAAATGAGAATTTCGGATTCCAAACCATAATTTCTCATTTACCATCTTCTGAATCCACATATTCTACCTTCTATCTGTTATCACATATCAACGATCTATGTTCTTATTTAAATCTAGTTGACTTGTTGTATATGCTTCCCTGGTAGCTCAGACAGTAAAGTGACTGTCTGCAATGTGAGAGACCTGGGTTCAATCCCTGAATCAGGAAGATCCCCTGGCGAAGGAAATGGCAATCCACGCCAGTACTCTTGCCTGGAAAATTCCATGGATGGAGGAGCCTACTAGGCTACATTCCATGGGATCACAGAGTCAGACGCGACTGAGCAACTTCACTTCACTTCACTTGTACACTAAATCCCAGCCCCTCTTCTTCTTTCTGGAACTGTACAGGGTGTGTTCCTACCTACATTGCTAATTTTCTGTCCTCTACGGGATTGTCCCCAACAGCATACAAACACAATCTGATTTCTCCCATCCTACAAAGTATTTTTTCCTCATTAATAGATCCCACTTATCACTATTCCCCCCTTCCCCCTCCCTCCCCTTAAATTACTCTTACAGTAAAGCTCCTCGAGGAACATCTATGCCCTCTATCTAAAATTCCTCTCCCATCCAGTTTCAAACTCACTCCAATCAGGTTTATACCTTAATCAGTCCACTGACACTGCCTGTCACAAACAAATTCTGTACTGCCACACCAATGGTCAACTCTCAATCTTCATTTTATAGTATTTAACACAATCACTCTTTTTTTTATACATGTTCTTCACTTGGAGTCTAGACATTATAACTTCCCTAGACATTATAACTTCCCTACAGTTTTCTTCCACGTTATTGTGTTTTACTCCTCAATCACTTTGGTTTATTTATGCTGTCTTGAACTCTTAATGTTGGTATACTCCAGAGATCTATATTTGGATCTAATCCAGTACCCTAAATTTAAAGACTGTCTCTACGCTGATAATTTCCCAACTTATAATTTCAGTCAAAATCTCTGTCCTTAAGTCAAGGAACATATTTCCAAACTACTGGATAGCTTCTCTTAATTTTAAACATTTTAAAATTAACACTCCAGGAATTGAATCTTCTCTCCCCACCCTCACCTCAAATGTTTCCCATCTGGAAACTTTCAATGGCAACTCCCTTCTTTCATTTACTCATGTCAAAAATCTTGCAATAACCCTTAACACCTCTTTCCCATGTTGCATAACCAAGCCATCAAAAATTGCTATTTGCTTCTACCTCCAAATTAATCTAAAATCTAACTACTCCTTACCATCTCCACTGCTACCACCATGGTCCAAGAAACCACCATCTTTGGACTGAACTAGCAGTTTAATCTTTTAACACATTTTCCTGTTTCTACTCTTCCCTGCCTTCCATCTATTCTCAACACAAAGTGTTGAGTTTAAGTTTCTTCCTCTCAAAATGTGTCACACATTCTCTTCAAAGTTATAGCTTTCAATTTTAATGTTAATTAGTCCTCTGCTGCTGCTGCTAAGTCGCTTCAGTCGTGTCTGACTCTGTGCGACCCCATACACGGCAGCCCACCAGGCTTCCCTGTCCCTGGGACTCTCCAGGCAAGAATACTGGAGTGGGTTGCCATTTCCTTCTCCAATGCATGAAAGTGAAAAGTGATAGTGAAGTCACTCAGTCATGTCCAACTCTACTGCAGCCTACCAGGCTCCTCCGTCCATGGGATTTTCCAGGCAAGAGTAAAGAAGTGGGCTGCCATTGCCTTCTCCCAACTAGTCCTCATAGTTTCTAAATATAAGTCAAATTATGATGCTCTTTTGCTCACAGTACTACAATGGCACCCAATTTTATTCAGCAAAATCTAATGTACTTAGAATGCACATGTCATGGCCCTCTCTAAGTTCTCTGACCTCAAATTCAGTTTCTCCCCCCATTTTTTATGCCTTGATCACAAGCTAGTGCATTTTGCTTATTCCCCTTACTGGAATTCACTTTCCCCATATTATTTCCTTAGCTAACTTCCTTTACTTCTTTCAAAATATTGGTCAAACATAACCCTAACTACCTTAACTGTAGCTTAACCTTCTCAACCCAGCACTCCTGATCCTTCATTTTCTAAAATACTAAATAACTTATTAAGTTTATTATTTATGGTCTGTCTCTCCATTCAAGAACATGAGTTCATATGATGGCATAAACCTGCGTTTGACTTACTAATAGATCCCAAGATTTAAAGGAGCATCCAGCACATAGCAGGTACCGTGGATTTTTTGAACAAATGGAACTTTAGGGCTTAACTGGGACTATAATTTTATTTTACCATCTTTATGCATTCTTATTTGACTCCATTATACAAACCAAGTTTCTAAATGTTTTAATAATTTTCAAGTCCTTAATTCAATCTAGACCTCTTCACTGTCAACGAACCTCTGATTATCTGAAATACAGCTGAATTACTTCAAGTTTCTTCCTCTCAAAATGTGTTACACGTTCTCTTCAAAGTTATAGCTTTTAATTTTTAATGTTAACTAGTCCTCATAGCTTTCTCAGCTACTTACTATAAACATCTCTCTCCCTTTGTTTTAAAAAACTATTAATCAGGTGCACTATAGCCTAAAAACTCTATCACTGCTACCATCTTCTCATTCCTTCTTTTCGATACAAGTATTTCCCAAAGATAATGACGGGCTCCATGTCCTCTCCTACAAGTTAATCTTGACTCTAAAACAATGTGGTTCATTACCATATTTTACCAACAATATTTTAAAACTGTATTTCAAAATATCTTTTTTGAAAAAAATGTTTTCCTATATTTTAATATATACAATGTGAAAGTCTTCTGTAATTCCACCCTGGGAGAAAAACATTTATTATTTGGTATATAGCTCTGCTACATTTTGTTCTAGGCATACACTAACATACATAGTACTAGTTTTCAAGAACTCCGAGGTTACATAATATGTATTTCCCAACTTTGTTTATGAATCTATCTGGGTTACATTTCTGATCAATACATATTCATTTGACTTCATTTTCTGAGGGTTGTAGTCCAGTGTATGGATACACTACAATTTAAAGTGTCCTTTCCCCTTATTAAGAATTTGGTCATTTCTACAGTTTCCCAATAAAAAGTACTTTACTATTAGACTGTTAATTCTTCACCTTGTGTCATTAGAGGATCTTGTCTTCTTAAAACTCTCTTCTCTTTGCATCCATGAGAATTTGTTTTCTAGTTCTACTTCCTTTTTAACTTCTCCCTCCCTCCCTGTCTTCTTTGCTGGTTCTTCTTCCTTTGGCCAGCCATATTCATTCACTTTGTTGAAGAAATTCCATTTTTAAGCCTACCTCCACTCTAGACCCATATTTTTCATTGCTTTTTAAAATATTTCCACAGAAGTAGCCCACCGACTCCTCACAGTTAATAGATAACATATGAATTCATTACATACCTTTGAAAACACTCTCTGAGTCCTGCCCCTCATATCAGCTAAAGTAATAACCCAAGAACTCAGTCTGAAAATCTTCAAGTGTTCCCTCTCTCTCAACCATATCTACAGGGATCACAGGACCTACAAACACAATCTCTACCCAATGTATATCTACTTCTTCTTTTGTCTTCTTACTTCCTTACTCAGATCTTTTCTCCTGCCTTGGCCACTGTAACAGTTCTCTTGTCTAGGTTTTCCTTTTGATTTTTCTACGTCTAATCTTTTTCCCCATCTAATCCATTACATGAACTCTACAAGATATCTTTCATAGAGCTGACTATATTACTGGTCAGCTTAAATTTATCAAGTACCTTAAGAATAACTACTAAACAAAATTCAATCCCTTCCTCCCCTCAACCCAAATTTAGACTCAACCTACTTTCCAAGTCCTATTTCAACCCTCAGCTTTTGCTTCACTTAGAGCTTTCCATGCTCCACAGTCTTCTTTAGTGGTCTCAAAACATGGAAAGCCCATTTCCCTTTGTTTTCGTCTCAAGATCCAACTAATCATTAAAGGTCTACCTCAAAGGTCACCTTTGCAAATGATCCCCAGGATTTTTTAAATATACATTCTCTATTTAATGCTTAAAGCATCTTGCCTTACAATTTTTATGTCTAAAGGATGTTTTCATCCTTCAAAGCTTGTCATTTTTAATTATACAAAAGGTTACAATTCAATTTTTATTCATGTTCCTGTTAATCTATTCCATAACATCATAAGGAAAAACCCCAATGAATCTTTTGGTCAACTCATAATAGTCTTATGCCCAAATATCTACACTTTGGGCAAAATCTGCCAACTGACAAGCCGAATGTAGCCAATGAGGCAAATTCTGGAAATACAAACCTTTTTGCTTTTGAAAGGGCTTCCCTGGTAGCTCAGTTGGTAAAGAATCCGCCTGCAATGCAGGAGACGCTGGGTTCGATCCCTGGGTTGGGAAAATCCTCCAAAGAAGGAAAAGGCTGCCCACTCCAGTATTCTGGCCTGGAGAATTCCATGGACTGTATAGGCCACGGGGTCGCAAAGAGTAGGAAAGGAAAGGACTGAGCGACTTTCACTTACTTCACTTTGCTTTTAAAAATTATAGTTTAGCCTAATGTTTCATTTTTTAACTATGCCTGGATAATAGAAAGTTGGTAATAAGTAACACAAAAGAAGGAGTCGTACCTTTACAGCTGTTTTTTCATTAGGGAAAGTTGCAAAAGCTGTATGTTTCTGAAAAACAATTAAGGTACAAATTATTTAAAATATAATTTCAATTTCTCATAAGGACATCTGATATTTTACCAGCTGACAGTGATTTGACACTAATAAAATCACAGAAAAGGCAGGAAATCGAGATCATTTAACTGATTACGAATTTCAGGACAGTTTTTAAATCAGTTTAGGATCAGACTTCTTTGAAATGAAAGCCTTGCAAGTGCACACACACAGCATGTTTTAAATATATTTTCATGTACTTCAACAATCCTTAAGTTTAAAAACCTCTACTATCCAGGGAGGTCCATTCTTAAACTATCCAAAATCATAAAATATGTTCCATGTGTAACGCATCCAAAGATCTAAACTTTTCACTATATAGCCAAATGCAAAGTTTAAATGGGTCTTTCTTTTAACTCAATTCACAACCTTGGCTGCATATTAAAATCACCTAGGGAGACAACTATTGATGTCCTGTCCCGTCATAGATCATCTGGCAGAAACTTAATAACATCACCGTCACTATTTTAATGAAGAGCAATCATGTAAAACATCTTCGGGTATAATGGAAAATAAAGTAATTTTGTACATTCCTGGGTTGGACTTTTAATAGTTTTAAATTATCACTCCCTGAAAGACTACGCTGTACAATTTTTATGAAGAACATCTTCCTCAAAAATCTAGTAGAAATCCTGTAATTAGCTTACTCAAGTTGCCGACTTCTGTAGTTTCTCCTCTATTTTGATGAATATCTTAACGCTGGCTTATAAGCAAACCAAGATTTTTAAGTATCCCTTTGTTACATATTTTTGGGAGTACTCTTGAGTTTAAGAGAAATATTTCTAAATTCCGAGGAGTTTCGAGATTCCCAGGGTGGGTGAGAAACGGAATATAATAAAGGTTACTTTTCATTCTTTCTGCTTCGCCTTTCTCAATCGCCCTTTTCCGCAGCGCGGCGACTAATCGAGGCACAAGCCAATTAAAACTTGATTTGGGACGAAAGATATTTTGATATGCAAGAAGAAAGACTGGGAAGGGGAAGAGGAAGCCTCCACTCCACCAGCGCATCTTCCCCACTCTTCTTTTTCCTTCTGTCAGAACTTCCCTTCCCCACGTCACCGGCCTAGGACCTTCCCCGGAAACTAGGGGTTCGCGCGCTCTTACCAGGCGCCCCTTATCGGATAGGACGCGCACGGACTGCGCCCCGAAATACTTCAGCAAGTCTTCTTTCTCCTCAGCGGTAAGCTCGGCTGGCAGGTGCCTCACTAGAAGGGTTCGGTCGCCCCGCGGGGGAGAAAGCGAAGCAGAATTCTGGCATCCTCTGGACATCGGAAGCGGCTGTTCTGGGGCCGCCATTTCTCACACAGACTCAGCACCTGGGAAGCCGCTGAGGAAACCGCAGTCATCAAAAGAAGCGGAGCTAAAAGAGTCTTCTTCCACTCCGCGCTAAGGATTCTGGAAACAAGGAAATAACGCGAGAGACGGTCGCCTTCTCGCGAGACCTGCAATACAGACTGATGACAACTTTTCGGAGACAAGTTCCTTAGATTGAAAGGGGAAGTTCCAGTGATGGGAAACCAAACTGATTCAAATTCCAGGTAGCTGCTGATGATGTTTAAAACTAAAATTCCCCCGAGAGAGGTGTGAGGATTAAAATATGTTAAAGTACGATGGACTTCAGCCTCCTTTTTCGAGGAGGAAGTAACCCCAAGGGCAGAAGGACTTACTGCTGCGCATGTGCGAGCGGCGCGCCGGTCTGGGCGTGGCACCGGGACGGTCCCGAAAGACGCTGGTTAGGTTTCTAATCCTGGCAGATTTCCAAGTGCTTGTGATTGGCTGACAAATACAGGGTGTTTGTCCACGGCATTGGGATGGTAATACCTGACGGTTGCAAGTTTGTTTGTTTTTCGGCTCAGCAGCCTTCGCATAGCCAGGCTAACTCAGTTTTAAGGATGAAAAAATTGAGACACAAACAGTGTTTTGTTTTGTTGAATCATGGGACACAGCAGCCTGATAAGGTATGGCCATTGTTCCCTTTCATGAAACTAGCGGCCTCTGGGGCTTAGTGGTAAAAGAATCCGCCTGCCAATGCAGGAGACACAGGTTGGATCCCTGGGTCGGGAAGATCCCCCTGGAGGAGGAAATGGCAACCCTCTCCAGTATTCCATGGGATTCTCCCATGAGGACAGAGGATCTTCTCAGGTTACAGTCCTTAGGGTCGCACATAGTTGGACAGGACTGGCATGCAGGGAGAGATACCCTAACATCAGTCCCTATTTACAGTTGAAGACTCTGTTGTGTACAAGGAGGTGTAAATCACACAGCTAGTAAATGAGAGAGCTGGAATTTGACCCTGCTAGTAAGACTGGACTTTAGACTATTCTGCTCTGTTTCTGAATGGAGTGAAGCTGAGATGTTTTACTGATTCCATTCAGTGAGGGCCTTGAGAATTCTAGGTAGAGGTATTTTAGGTGCAGCTACTACAGTCTGGAGGTCTAAGGTGCCTCTTACTGCTCTTTTTAATTTGCTACTCGATCAGATGATAACTATATAGCAATAAATAGTATACCAAAGTTTGGCTTCTATGGAAAACGGATTGGGGAGCTGGGAAGGGAAAAACGAATAAAAACTAGAGAAACCGTGACGAACCCATCCACAAAATGTCATGTATGGAGAGCCAGACCATGAGGGTCCTGTGGGTTAGTTCGGAGTCTTGATTATCTGAAAAGCAATTGGAAACCGACACAATTTTTTAGTAGAGCCCTGTGTAAATATGTATGTAATGATTACATTTTAGATATGAAAATTTCTCTAGTTGCAATATGAAAAATGGAGTAGAAGCAGGAAGACTAATTGGGCTACTGCAGCAGCCTAGGCAAAAGACACTGTTAGAAATAGTATGGTAACAGTTGTTGTTTAGTCGCTAAGTCATGTCCAACTCTTGCAACCCCATGGATATAACCCAGCAGGCTCCTCTGTCCATGGGATTTCCCAGGCAATAATACTGGAGTGGGTTGCTATTTCATTCTCCAGAGGATCTTCCCAACCCAGGGATGGAACCCACCTCTCCTTCATTGGCAGATGGATTCTTTATCACTGAACCAACAGGGAAGCCCTTGGTAACAGTAGATATGGAGAAAACAAACAGAAATTGGGATATATTTTGTAAGTAGAATTAATAGATTTGCAGATGAAAAAGAGTAGTTACACATAAAGTTGGGGGTTTTGGCTTAAGTCCCAAACCATCTAGGTGAATGATGATGTCATTTACTGAGGATGAGTAGAGTTCCTAAATTGCAGCTAGTTTAAGAACTGTAGGGGAGGAAGGAAAACATTAAATTTAAAGAACCTATTCAGTATCCATTTTTAAAGTAGGTAGTTGGATGTGTCAGAGAAAGCAATGGCACCCCACTCCAGTACTCTTGCCTGGAAAATCCCATGGACGGAGGAGCCTGGTGGACTGTAGTCCATAGGGTCGGTAAGAGTAGGACACGACTGAGCGACTTCACTTTCACTTTTCACTTTCATGCATTGGAGAAGGAAATGACAACCCACTCCAGTGTTCTTGCCTGGAGAATCCCAGGGACGGGGGAGCCTGGTGGGCTGCCATCTATGGGGTCACACAGAGTCAGACACAACTGAAGCGACTTAGCAGCAGCAGCAGCAGCAATTAGATGTGTAAGTACGGCATTCTGGTGAAACAGCAACACTGGGTACATATGTAGCATCAGCACATATAATATTTATATCCAAGGTGTAAGAGTGTAGGTAGAGAGAAACAGGACCAGTATTGATCCATGGGGAATGCCAGTGTTGAGAATTGAGAGGAGGAAGAACAAAGCAATCCTTTCTCTCTTGGCACTTATATTCTAGTAGTAAAGACGGACTGAAACATGTGGATAAGTAAGTAAATGGGTTCCTTTTGGAGAATTAATAAGTGCTTTGAGTGAGAAAGAAAGAAAAAAAACTACAGCCAAGGTAGAGAGAGAAACGGATTGGTGTGCTCAGTTGCTAAGTCGTGTCCAACTCTTTACAGCCCCGTGGATTGTAACCCACTGGGCTCCTCTGTCTATGGGTTTTTCCAGGCAAGAATACTGGAGTGGGTTGCCAGTTCTTCCTTCAGGGGACCTTCGCAACTCAGGGATTGAACCTTCATCTCTTGCGTCTCTTGCTTTGGCAGGCCAGTTCTTTACTCAGTCACCTGGGAACCCCAAACTGATTGGAGCATGCTGCTTTAAACACTATCTTTGCATGCTTTCTCCAGCATCTCTAACAGTTATCATATATAATTAGCATATGGGGTGTGTGTGTGTGTGTGTGTGTGTGTGTGTTAGTCAGCAGTCATGTCTGACTCTCTGTGACCCCATGGACTATAGCCTGCCAGGCTCCTCAGTCCATGGGATTTTCTAGGCAAGAATACCAAAGTGGGGTGCCATTTCCTTTTCCAGGGGATCTTTCCAACTTAGGGATTGAACCTGGGTCTCCTGTATTGCAGGCAGACTCTTTACTGTCTGAGCCACCAAGGAAGCCCTAGCATATGGTAGGCATATGTATATATTTGTTCAATGAATGAATTCATGAATGGATTAACTTTAGTATTACCACTTCCTCTTATAGTCAGTAATAACTACATGAATCATTAAGATGAGTTTAATTGTCTTTACTATAATTGAGCTGTCACAACTCAGTGAGATAAGAACATGACAGAATTTTATTTTCTCTATACTTAATTGCTTTTAGTGGTACTCAATTAAATACACCTTATCCTTCCCTTGACAGTAACTCAGGTGGATTTCATAATATCTTGGTCACCCTCAGTTACTAACAGTCCAAGTTGGTTTGAAATATCAACTTCAAACTCTAATAAATTCACAATTTTTACCCTCCCCTCTTATAAGGCTTGACCTGAGGGATAGGAGGAAAATGTAATTTGCTTTCATTTCTTTTATGTTTAAGTGGAAGTGGCTGTGGTCTGCTTTGAGTTGTGCTTTTCTCATTTCCTTTTCTTGCTATAGCCCAGAGGTTCCCAAACTTTTCTCAGCTTATGGTACCCTTATTGTTTTAGTAATTTTTTCACAACATCCCTCAGTGCTTCCTTGTTGCCTATTATCCCTCTTTTTTTTTTTTTAAGATCTTAGTTGCAACAAGTAAGTTCTTAGTTGTGGCGTGTTGGATCTAGTTTCCTGACCTGGAAATGCCCCCTGGATTGAGAGAGCAGAGTCTTAGCCACTGGGCCACCTGGGAAGTCCTACCTTTTGATTTTTAAGAGGCACTGCCACCTGGGCAGACTCAGTAAGGCTCAGCAATTATTCCATATTATTTCTCTACATTTTCCAACTCCCTTGTTAGGTGGGACTGTACAATTCAGTCTGGTCAGTGGGCTGCTAATGAAAGCAACATGTGTCAATTTCAAACTATATTATAGAAGAAGAGATGTGAAAGCAGTGATTGTGGGGGCTACATATTAAGGTCAAAGAGCTGTGAGATAAACACTACATAGAATACCTACCTGGTCACCATATCAAAGATGCTTGACTCTCTCCAAATTTTGCATAAGTAAGACATAGCTTTTATTCATTTTTATTAAATAAATACACTGTTAGTTTAGGGCTAATTTTTTTTTCCATAGTAAAGCCTATTCTTTCACCATTAAAAATATACTCTGTGACAGCTCATTTTATGTGTCAGTTTGACCATAAGTACCCAGATGAAACATTATTTATGGGTATGTAGCTGAGGGTGTTTCTAGATGAGATTAACATTTGCCTTGGTGAACTCAGTAAAGTAGATTGCTTTCCCTAATATGAATGGGCATCATATAATCCACTGAGGGCCAGAATACTACAGAAGGTGGAGAAAAGAAGAATCATCCCCTTTATCATGCCTCACTGATTATAATGAGACATCTCATCTTCAACAATCAGACTGAGTTCTGCAGCATCAATTCCCCTTGGTTCTTTGGCTTTCAAACCTAGGCTGAATTACACCACCAGCTTTTCTGGATCTCCAGCTTGCAGATGACACATCATGGGACTTTTCAGCCTCCATAGTCACATGAGCCAATTCTTCATACTGCTGCTGCTGCTGCTGCTGCTAAGTCGCTTCAGTCGTGTCCAACTCTGTGTGACCCCATAGATGGCAGCCCACCAAGCTCCCCCGACCCTGCGATTCTCCAGGCAAGAACACTGGAGTGGGTTGCCATTTCCTTCTCCAATGCATGAAAGTGAAAAGTGAAAGTGAAGTCGCTCAGTCGTGTCCTGCTCTTAGCCACCCCATGGACTGCAGCCTACCAGGCTCCTCTGTCCATGGGAGTTTCCAGGCAAGAGTATTAGAGTGGGTTGCCATTGCCTTCTTGGAATTCTTCGTAATAAATATATATATTTATATTTTAAAAATATATAAATAAATACATATTTTAATTTATAAATAAATGATATTATATATTTTTATAAAATATAAATATATAATGGGTTGACAAAATGTTTGTTCAAATGTTCCATAAGATGTTACAGAAAAACCCAAACTTTATGACCAACCCAATAATAAATATATAATTTTATTTTTATTTATTCAAGTATGAAAATACATTCATAAATCATATGCTCAATTTTATGTATTTTTATATTTTAGAATTTATTGTACATGTGTAATATTATGTATAATACATTCCTCAATATGTTTTTGTTACAAAAGCCACAGTGATTCTGTTATGCCCTTGGAACTCTCCAGTGGCCTTTCCTCTCACTTAGACTAAAAGGTAAAGTTCTTCCTTTGATTTGTAAGAGCTTATGTGATCTGGCTTCTTCAGGGTAGTATTTAATACTTTTCGAACTTCATCTATTCTTTTCCCCCTCCTTCACACAGTACTATAGACATATGAACCTTCTCTCTGTTCTTGAGTTCTTCAGACCCGTGACTAAGATCTTTATACTAGCTAAAACTTTCAAAAATATTTTTCCCACAGACATCTGCATTTTGGCTCCTAATTTTGTTCATGTGTTCAAATGTTACATTTTCACTATATTGTTCCTTGTCCATCAACACTATCTCTGCACTTTCTGTTCTCCTTTGTGTTGCAGCAGCTGAAATACAGAAAACTAGATTTTTCAACGGAGAAGGCAATGGCACTCCACTCCAGTACTCTTGCCTGGAAAATCCCATGGACGGAAGAGCCTGGTAGGCTGTAGTCCATGGGGTCTCTAAGAGTCGGACACGACTGATCGACTTCATTTTCACTTTCACTTTCATGCACTGGAGAAGGAAATAGCAACCCACTCCAGTGTTCTTGCCTGGAGAGTCCCAGGGATGGGGGAGCCTGGTGGGCTGCCATCTATGGGGTCGCACAGAGTCGGACACAACTGAAGCGATTTAGCAGCAGCAGCAGCAGCAGCAGATTTTTCAATGGTTTTGTTGTTTACTGCTGTGTAATAAACCATGCCAAAACTCTGTAGTTTAATGCAACCACCACCAAAGACTCCTTTTCCTAAGGCAGAATTTATTTTTATGGTTCAAATCATCATATATACATTTTATTATAGTTAACTGAATGTGTGTATGGTTTCCCTCTTGCTAGTAAGCTTGAAAATAGTAATTGCTGTATTGTTCTCTGTATCCCCTAAGCATTAATGTATGCCTTCAGTTCAGTCTCTGAGTTGTGTCCGACTCTTTGTGATCCCATGGACTGCAGTAGCCAGGCCTCACTGTCCCTCACCAACTCCTGGAGCTTACTCAAACTCATGTCCATTAAGTTGGTGATGCCATCCAACCATCTTATCCTCTGTCATCCCCTTCTCCTTCCACCTTCAATCTTTCCCAGCATCAGGGTCTTTTCCAGTGAGTCAGTTCTTCGCATCAAGTAGCCAAAGTATTGGAGTTTCAGCTGCAACATCAGTCTTTCCAATGAATATCCAGAACTGATTTCTTTTAGGATGGACTGGTTTGATCTCCTTGTTGTCCAAGGGACTCTCAAGAGTCTTCTCCAACACCAGAGTTCAAAAGCATCAATTCTTTGGTACTCAGCTTTCTTTATAGTCCAACTTTCACATCTATATATGACTACTGGAAAAACCATAGCTTTGACTGGATGGACTTTTTTGGCAAAGTAACATCTCTGCTTTTTAATATGCTGTCTAGGTTGGTCATAACTTTTCTTCAAGGAGCAATCATCTTTTAATTTCATGGCTGTAGTCACCATCTGCAGTGATTTTGGAGCCCAAGAAAATAAAGTCTGCCACTGTTTCCACTGTTTCCCCATCTATTTGCAATGAAGTGATGGGACCGGATGCCATGATCTTAGTTTTCTGAATGTTGAGTTTTAAGCCAGCTTTTTCATTCTCCTTTTTCACTTTCATCAAGAGGCTCTTCAGTTTCTCTTCTCTTTCTGCCATAAGGGTGGTGTTATCTGCATATCTGAGGTTATTGATATTTCTCCTGGCAATCTTGATTCCAGCTTGTGCTTCTTCCAGCCCAGCATTTATCATGATGTACTCTGCATGTAAGTTAAGTAAGTAGGGTGACAATATACAGCCTTGAAGTACACTTTTCCTGATTTAGAACCAGTCTGTTGTTCCATGTCCAGTTTTAACTGTTGCTTCCTGACCTGCATACAGATTTCTCAAGAAATCTGTCAGGTGGTCTGGTATTCCCATCCCTTTCAGAATTTTCCACTGTTGTGATCCGCACAGTCAGACTTTGGTGTAGTCAATAAAAGAAGTAGATGTTTTTCTGGAACTCTATTACTTTTTTGATGATCCAACAGATGTTGCCAGTTTGATATATGGTTCCTCTGCCTTTTCTAAACCACCTTGAACATCTGGAAGTTTGAAGTTCATGTACTGTTGAAACCTGGCTTGGAGAATTTTGAGCATTACTTTACTAGCCTGTGAGATGAGTGCAATTGTGCAGTAGTTTGAACATTGTTTGGCATTGCCTTTCTTTGAGATTGGAATGAAAACTGACCTTTTCTACTCCTATAGCTACTGCTGAGTTTTCCAAATTTGGTGGCATATTGAGTGTAGCACTTTTACAACTTCATCTTTTAAGATTTGAAATAGCTCAGCTGGAATTCTATCACCTCCACTAGCTTTGTTCTCACTGATGCTTCCTAAGGCCCACTTGACTTCACATTCCAGGATGTCTGGCTCTAGGTCAGTGATCATACCATTGTGATTATCTGGATCATGAAGATCTTGTTTATAGTTCTTCTGTGTATTCTTGCCACCTCTTCTTAAAATCTGCTTCTGTTAGGTCCATACCATTTCTGTCCTTTATTGTGCCCATCTTTGCATGACAAGTTCCCTTGGTATCTCTAATTTTCTTGAAGAGATCCCTAGTCTTTCTTTTCTGTTGTTTTCCTCTATTTCTTTGTATTGATCGCTGAGGAAGGCTTTCTTATCTCTCCTTGCTATTCTTTGGAACTCTGCATTCAAATGGGTGTATCTTTCCTTTTCTCCTTTGCCTTTCACTTCTCTTCTTTTCTCAGCTATTTGTAAGGCCTCCTCAAATGACCATTTTGCCTTTTTGCATTTCTTTTTCTTGGGGATGGTCTTGATCCCTGCCTCCTTACAATGTCATGAACTTCCATGCATGGTTCTTCAGGCACTTTGTCTATCATATCTAATCCCTTGAATCTATTTCTCTCTTCCACTGTATAATCGTAAGGGATTTGATTTAGGTCATACCTGAATGGTCTAGTGGTTTTCCCTACTTTCTTCAATTAAGTTCGAATTTGGCAATAAGGAGTTCATGATCTGAGCCACAGCCAGCTGCCAGTCTTGTTTAGAACTTCTCCATCTTTGGCTGCAAAAAATATAATCAGTCTGATTTCGGTATTGAGCATCTGGTAATGTCTATGTGTAGAGTCTTCTCTTGTGTTTTTGGAAAGGTGTTTGCTATGACCAGTGCGTTCTCTTGGCAAAGTCTATTAGCCTTTGCCCTGCTTCATTCTGTTCTCAAAAGCCAAATTTGCCTGTTACTCCAGGTGTTTCTGGAGAAGGCAATGGCACCCCACTCCAATACTCTAGCCTGGAAAATCCCATGGATGGAGAAGCCTGGAAGACTGCAGTCCATGGGGTCTCTGAGGGTCAGACACGACTGAGCAACTTCATTTTCACTTGTCACTTTCATGCATTGGAGAAGGAAATGGCAACCCACTCCAGTGTTCTTGCCTGGAGAGTCCCAGGGACGGGGGAGCCTGGTGGGCTGCCGTCTATGGGGTCGCGCAGAGTCGGACATGACTGAAGTGACTTAGCAGCAGCAGCCAGGTGTTTCTTGACTTCATACTTTTGCTTTCTGGTCCCCTATAATGAAAAGGACATTAATATCACAGTAATCCCAGTCTATGCCCCCACCAATAATGCTGAAGAAGCTGAAGTTGAATGGTCCAACGTATGCTTTATAAGTAGATTAGTGGTCACTGAATGTAATATGTAAATTAATATTGCTCACAAGAAACTAAAATATATCCTGCTGGCAACTAGGGGTTACATATTCATTGATTTGCATGCTGACTTTAAGAAACTAGGCTAAAGAATTCATTGCAAAATTATCATGCTGGTCAAGACAAAATGTCAGTGTTATACTGTGTTACTTATTGAGAGATGATGATGTGTGGATCTCATGGATAGCCTGTGTAGATTTACTTCTGGGTAAAATAAGCCTTTTAACCAGCTGTGAAATCTTATGTTGGCATGCATATGATGGTAGATTTTGTCATAGCTTTCAGAAGAGTAAATCCTTAACCTTTGCTTAAATAAAATATAAATACACCTTTTCATCTAGCAATTCTGTTTTCAGAATTTACATTAGACCCACTCCAGTGTTCTTGCCTGGAGAATCCCGGGGATGGGGGAGCCTGGTGGGCTGCGGTCTATGGGGTCGCACAGAGTTGAACACAACTGAAGTGACTTGGCAGCAGCAGCTTGGGCTGCCATAAAAAAGATACCATAAACTGAGTGGGTTACCTAAAGAAATTTACTTTCTTACAGTTTTGGAAGCTGAAAGTCCAGAATCAGTGTCAGCATTGTCAAGTTTTTGTGACAACTCTTTTCCTGGCTGGCCTTCTAGCTGTGTTCTCACATGGTAGAAGAGAGAGGGAGAGGGAGATAGATAGAGTGAATGTTCTGGTATAACTCTTAAAAGGGCATAATCCCATTATGAGGGCCCCACCATCATGATTTCATCTTAACCTAATTACATATATATATTTTTTAATTAATTATATATGTTTCTGAGACCCAAATCAAGCTTTTCTTTGTGACCTAACAACTTACACCTGTCACTTTACAGCTTAGTTTGCTGAGTAGTAAGTAAACTAGCTTTCTGCACATGAACCTTCAGTTCAGTTCAGTTGCTCAGTCATGTCCGACTCTTTGGGACCCCATAGACTGCAGCACGCCAGGCTTCCCTGTCCATCACCAAATCCCAGAGGTTGCTCAAACTCATGTCCATCGAGTTGGTGATGCCATCCAACCATCTCTTCCTTTGTCATCTGCTTACACATATATAATTCTACTAGTCTCTTTATGGATTTAATTTTTCTCTTTTGAGATAAATGAGTTCAAGTCTCTGGAAGTACTGTGGAATAAAAATATTACTTAAAAATAATTTTGTGATCTGTTTTTGGAAAACCTTTGTCTTGTATAATCATCTATCTTTGTATTATGAATATGTGGGTACTGACCTCTGTTCACAACATGTACATTTCCCATAATTCCAGTTTAGTGACATAAGTAAGTTCCAAATAAACTTTATCTGCAGTTTCTTCAAGATGTAAATCATGGTAACAAATATATATGTATTTTACAGCTTCAAACATGTTTTATTGGATCTGCATTCCCTGACATGTCCCTTAGGTTTCCTACATTTTTATTTTATTTTATTTTATTTTTTATTTATTTATTTTTTTACATTTTGATTTAAAAAAACACTATTATTTATCATTCAGTCTAGTTAAAATAGTAATCTCAGTTCTAAGTTTATATATACCCTTCTCTGTGGAAATCTGTAGTGAAGAAGCTAGGGTAATCTTTTCTTTCAGCGTTCCTTCACCTCTTTCTGCTTTAAGAGCCCCTGGAAAAAGATGTAGTTCTTTCTTGGCTCTTGGTTTCCTCTTTGTGGCAGATATCCAACTATATGGGTCATTTTGGTGGACCTTTAAAGGGCAAGATCTCTGCCATACAACTTCATGATATTGATGGTTCCCTGATGACTCAGAAGGTAAAGAATCTGCCTGCAATGCTAGAGACCTGGATTTGATCCCTGGGTTGTGAAGATCCCCTTGAGAAGAGAATGGTAACCCACTCTAGTATTCTTGTATGGAGAATTCCATGGATAGATGAGCCTGATGGGCTACAGTCCATTGGGTCACAAAGAGCAACTAACACTCCACTCCACTTCTAGCTGACTACTTATGAGTCCCCTTCAGTTACTGCTTCTAATCACTTGGAGCCATTCATTCAAGGAAATGACCCTGTTGGATAGACCCTATGCACAAGTAATCCAGCTATTTCTTACAGTGATTTGCTAGCTTAAATGTCGGTTACTTTCTAGGAAGTTTCAGCTTTCTTATGACTAACTCACAAGTGGGCTGAGAAAATGGCAGATGTCTCCACTCACCTCTAAACTGCTGTGCTCTTCTCATTCATTCATTCCCAAAACAGGCATGTGCCTGCTTCATCAGTTCAGTTCAGTTCAGTCACTCAGTCATGTCCGACTCTTTGCAACTCCATGAATCGAAGCATGCTAGGCCTCCCTGTCCATCACCAACTCCTAGAGTTCACTCAAACTCATGTCCATCGAGTCAGTGATGCCATCCAGCCATCTCATCCTCTGTTGTCCCCTTCTCCTCCTGCCCCCAATCCCTCCCAGCATCAGAGTCTTTTCCAATGAGTCAACTCTTCGCATGAGGTGGCCAAAGCACTGGAGTTTAAGCTTTAGCATCAGTCCTTCCAATGAACACCCAGGACTGATCTCCTTTAGAATGGACTGGTTGGATCTCCTTGCAGTCCAAGGGACTCTCAAGAGCTTTATTAAATTGAACTTCAACATTTTAGGCAAAATTCGCATTTAAAAATTTTTCTCTAATAAATGAGATAATAATGTTAAAAGCTATGCACGAGGGTGAAAAACTGTAAAATAAATAGATAAAAACCTCTTTGTTAATTAACTCCGGTGATGTACCACTGAAAAAACTTTGTTCCTTTAAATAATAGACAACAAGAAACTTTGCTTTTTTGCAATCACCTTAGTGAGATGGGAACACCCCCATACTTCCTGAGGAATGAACTGTGTGGCTATTTTGATACAGAGAAGTAGCCTCAATTTCCTACCCAAGTGTAAAGCGTCAGATAATGTGTTCTCAGATATGATTCCGCATTCATTTTTACTTCATAGTTTCCAAGGAAACAGGACCTTAAGCCCATTTCTCAATCCAGTCCTGATCCTTTGCTTTCAGCTTATCAAAGAACTATTCACTTAAATTTTACTTAAACTTCACCTTGCCCCCATACCAGTGAGAATATTGGTTTTTCCTTCCTTAATTCTGATGAAATTCTCCACCAGTTCTGCTGATGTGCAATCTCTTACTGCAGAAAATTAATAAACATAACTTTGTCAGACTATGAATGTGCCGCAGTTTAATGGTCTTTGAGCAGATTTATTAATCATTTCCAAACAACATTTTCTGTGCTCAACACTCCAAGAACTTAAAAATACATATACTAATCACATTGTCAGAAACCAGCAATAATAGAATTGTTGTAGGACTACCTGGAAGCTGTGTTAAGAAAGCATGGAGGAAAAAAAAAAATAGAGATTAATCTTTTTTTCCCCTAATTCTTTGGGTCCCTCCATTACTTGACTCTGATTCATGTTTTCTTGATCCTCATTCAAATGTGACCTTTTCTTTTATTCCCTATGTACTTTGTACCTTCTGTTACGACATTTATAGTTTTTTGAATTATGGTTATTTGTGAGTTTGATTTGATTCTTCATCAATATCCCTTACCTGGAATTTTGCACTATCCTCTACCTTATATACTCTAAAGTCTACTTTCCTCACACTAACTAATGTGAAATTTAAAAAATTAATTTGATCATGTTACTTCCCTCCTTAAAAGTTTGATTTCCCATCACACTTGGAATAAAATATAAAGTTCTTACGCCCTCTAAGGTTTTCTGGGTACTGCTGTAATTTGATATCCCACTACTATTCTTCTTGAATACTTCCCTTTAGTCATTCTTGCTTCAGTGGGGGTTGGGGATATTGGGGTGAAGGCACCAAAGGAAAAACGGGCTCCCTTCTAATGCCTTTGTGTTTGCTGTCACTCTTTTCTAGCATTCTTGGTTTAGATGTGCACATCCTTCACATTTATTCAGTCTCTTTTCAGATGTCCTGTCCTCAGAGAGGACTTTGCCAGTGCTCTCTGGAAGTAGCATGCCATTTCATTTAAACATCACTAATCACTTACTTCAGAGAAGGCAATGGCACCCCACTCCAGTACTTTTGCCCAGAAAATCCCATGGACGGAGGAGCCTGGTAGGCTGCAGTCCATGGTGTCGCTAGAGTTGGACACAACTGAGCGACTTCACTTTCACTTTTCACTTTCACGCATTGGAGAAGGAAATGGCAACCCATTCCAGTGTTCTTGCCTGGAGAATCCCAGGGAAGGGGGAGCCTGGTGGGCTGCTGTGTATGGGGTCACATAGAGTCGGACATGACTGAAGCGACTTAGTAGTAGTAGTAGTAGTAATCACTTACTTGCCTTATTCATTTCTTGGCATATAACAACCTAAAAGTTATATATTAATTCTTATATGTGTATTTGTGTGTGCATGCATATATGTGCTTATGATATAAGCTCCATGAGGTTAGAATGTTTGTCTTTATTTGCTTCTTTATCTACAGGCCAAACATAGTATCTGATACATTGTAGGAGGTTGGTAAATATTTATTGAATTAATGAATGTTGTCAAGTCATATTTTTATCTTGCTTTCATATATCACAGTTTCAGTTTTACATTCATAGTCAATTTAAAAACATAGATTTGAGAGTGAAACAGTCTGTGTCTTCTAATCTTGCTCTGCTTTGTGACATAGGGAAAGTTACTTCTCTTCTTCAGTTTTCTGATCTGTAAGAAGACAATGTCTTTATCTTAGAATTGCTGTAAGTATTAAGTGAATTATTCTGGCAGAGTTTTGGTGCTAGAGATGTAATTATATTTGCTATTTTTTGCATTTAACTGGTGATTATTTGGATATCTGTTTTCCACTAAACTTTTAGGAGCCATATTAATTGTTTCCAACCATTGTCTCTCCACATTCCAACTCATAACATGAACTCTATAAATATTCGTTGGGGGAAACAAAAAAGAATGGTTTGTTTTGAGGTAAAGCATGCATGTTTGTGGGCTTCCCTAGTGGCTCAGTTGGTAAAGAATCTGCCTGTAATGTGGGTCAGACCTGGGTTTGATCCCTGGGTTGGGAAGATGCCCTGGAGGAGGGCATGGCAACCCACTTGAATATTCCTTCCTGAAGAATCCCCAAAGGCAGAGTATCCTGGCAGGCTACAAAGAGTTGGACAGGGCCTAGTGACTAAGCACAAACACAAGCACATCCATGTTTGTATGCACTAACGACATTCCCATATTCTGTAGTTACAAGTCATTGTCACTAGATGGCAAGCGTGTCATAGACAAGGCAAATGTTGCTGGTATTGAGACCTCAGACTGAAGAATGAGGGCACAAAATTGGGGCAAATGTCATATATGTGTTTGTAAGGTTGGTGAGATGAAAGGAATCTGAAAGTTTAAGCATAAAAGAAGAATTGCATATATTTTATTCTGCTTCATTTCATTGTGTACTTTACCCTCTGACTAGCTCATCTTTTTATATAGTAATTCATTTTAGCATTTCTATCATTCCACCAACCTCTTATTACTATATTTATAATTTTTTCTTAAAATTTTTGTTAAAATTGTTTGTTAAAAAACAATGTTTAAAAAGGTCTCTTAGTTCATCTCAGTTCAGTTCATTCGCTCAGTCATGTCTGACTCATTGCAACCCCATGAACCGCAGCACGCCAGGCCTCCCTGTCCATCACCAACTCCTGGACTTTACCCAAACTCAGGTCCATTGAGTCGGAAGGGGATGCCATCCAACCATCTCATCCTCTGTCGTCCCATTCTTCTCCTGCCCTCTATCTATCCCAGCATTAGGGTATTTTGAAATGAATTAGCTCTTCACATCAGGTGGCCAAAGTACTGGAGTTTCAGCTTCAAAATCAGCCCTTCTAATGGACACCCAGGACTAATCTCCTTTAGGATGGACTAGTTTGATCTCCTTGCTGTCCAAGAGACTCTCAAGAGTCTTCTCCAACACCACAGTTCAAAAGCATCAATTCTTCAGCACTCAGCTTTCTTTATAGTCCAACTCTCACATCCATACATGACTACTGGAAAAACCATAGCCTTGACTAGACATACCTTTGTTGACAAGTAATGTCTCTGCTTTTTAATATGCTATCTAGGTTGGTCATAACTCTCCTTTCAAAGATTAAGTATCTTTTAATTTCATTGCTGCAGTCACCATCTGCAGTGATTTTGGAGCCCCAAAAAATAAAGTCAGCCACTGTTTCCACATCTATTTGCCATGAAGTGATGGGACTAGATACCATGATATTAGTTTTCTGAATGTTGAGCTTTAAGCCAGCTTTTTCACTTTCCTCTTTCACTTTCGTCAAGAGGCTTTTTAGTTTTTCTTCGCTTTCTGCCATAAGGGTGGTCTCATCTGTATATCTGAGGTTATTGATATTTCTCCTGGAAATCTTGATTCCAACTTGTGCTTCTTCCAGCCCAACATTTCTCATGATGTACTCTGCATAGAAGTTTAATAAGCAGGGTGACACTATACAGCCATGATATACTCCTTTTCCTATTTGGAACCAGTCTATTGTTCCATGTTCAGTTCTTACTGTTGCTTCCTGACCTGCATACAGGTTTCTCAAGAGGCAGGTCAGATGGTCTAGTATTCCTATCTCTTTCAGAATTTTCCACGGTTTATTGTGATCCACACAGTCAAAGGCTTTGGCATAGTCAATAAAGCAGAAATAGATGTTTTTCTGGAACTCTCTTGCTTTTTCGATGATCCAGCGGATGTTGGCAATTTGATCTCTGGTTCCTTGCCTTTTCTAAATACAGCTTGAACATCTGGAAGTTCACGGTTCACATATTGCTGAAGCCTGGCTTGAAGAATTTTGAACATTACTTTACTAGCGTGTGAGATGATGCAATTGTGCAGTAGTTTGAGCATTCTTTGGCATTGCCTTTCTTTGGGATTGGAATGAAAATGACCTTATCCAGTCCTGCGGCCACTGCTGAGTTTTCCCAATTTGCTGGCATATTGAATGCAGCACTTTCACAGCATCATCTTTCAGGATTTGAAATAGCTCAACTGGAATTCCATCACCTCCACTAGCTTTGTTCGTAGAGATGCTTTCTAAGGCCTACTTGACTTCACATTCCAGGATGTCTGGCTCTAGGTGAGTGATCACAAAATCATCATTATCTTGGTTGTGAAGATCTTTTTTGTACAGTTCTTCTGTGTATTCTTGCCACCTCTTCTTATAATCTTCTACTTCTGTTAGGTCCATACCATTTCTATCCTTTATTGAGCACACCTTTGCATGAAATATTCTGTTGGTATCTCTAATTTTTTGAAGAGGTCTCTAGTATTTCCCATTCTATTGTTTTCCTCTATTTCTTTGCATTGATCATTGAGGAAGGCTTTCTTATCTCTCCTTTCTATTCTTTGGAACTCTGCATTCAAATGGGTGTATCTTTCCTTTTCACCTATGCTACTGGAGATCAGTGGAGAAATAACTCCAGAAAGAATGAAGGAATGGAGCCAAAGCAAAACAACACCCAGATGTGGATGTGACTGGTGATAGAAGCAAGGTCTGATGTTGTAAAGAGCAATATTAACTAGGAACCTGGAATGTTAGATCCATGAATCAAGGCAAATTGGAAGTGGTCAAACAGGAGATGGCAAGAGTGAACGTCAACATTTTAGAAGTCAGCAAACTAAAATGGACTGGAATGGGTGAATTTAACTCAGATGGCCATTATGTCTACTACTGTGGGCAGGAATCCCTTAGAAGAAATGGAGTAGCCATCATAGTCAACAAAAGAGTCCAAAATGCAGTACTTGGATGCAATCTGAAAAACGATAGAATGATCTTTGTTCATTTCCAAGGCAAACCATTCAATATCATGGTAATCCAAGTCTATGCCCAAAAATGCTGAAGAAGCTGAAGTTGAATGATTCTATGAAGACCTATAGACCTTTTAGAACTAACACCTAAAATAGATGTCCTTTCTTCAACACCACATCTGGAAGTTCTTGGTTCATGTACTGTTGAAGCGTTGCTTGGAGAATTTTGAGCCTTACTTGGCTAGAGTGAGATGAGTGCAATTGTCTGATAGTTTGAACATTCTTTGGCATTGTCTTTCTTTGGGACTGGAATGAAAACTGACCTTCTCCAGTCCTGTAGCCACTGCTGTGTTTTTTCAAATTTGCTGACATATTGAGTGCAGCACTTTCACAGCTTCATCTTTTAGGATTTGAAATAGCTCAACTGGAATTCCATCACCTCCAATAGTTTTGTTTGTAGTGGTGCTTCCTAAGGCACACTTGAGTTCCCATTCAAGGATGTCTGGCTTTAGGTGAGTGATCACATCATCATGGTTATCTGAGTCATTACAATCTTTTTTGTATAGTTCTTCTATGTATCCTTGCCACCTTTTCCTAATATCTTCTGCTTCTGTTAGGTCCATATCATTTCTGTCCTTTATTGTGCCCATCTTTGCATGAAAATTTCCCTGGTTATCTCTAGTTTTCTTTCCCATTCTATTGTTTTCCTCTGTTCCTTTGCACTGATCACTGAGGAAGGCTTTCTTATCTCTCCTTGCTGTTCTCTGGAACTCTGCATTCAGATGGATAAATCTTTCCTTTTTTCCTTTGCCTTAAGCCTCTCTTCTTTTCTTAGCTATTTGTAAGGCCTCCTCAGACAACCATTTTGCCTTTTTTATTTTTTGTGGGGGAGGATGGTCTTGATCACTACCTCCTGTACAATGTTACCGACCTTCATTCATAATTCTTCAGTGACTCTGTCTATGATATTTAATCCTTTTAATCTATTTGTCACTTCCAGTGTATAATCTTAAGGGATTTGATTTAGGTCATAGTTGAATAGTCTAGTGGTTTTCCCTACTTTCTTCAGGTTAAGTCTGAATTTTGCAGTAAGAAATTCATGATCTGAGCCACAGTCAGGTCCCAGGCTTTATTTTGCTGACTGCATAGTGTTTCTCCAACTTTGGCTGCAAAGAATATAATCAGTCTGATTTTGGCATTGACCATCTGGTGATGTCCCTATGTAGAGTCATCTCTTGTGTTGTTAGAAGAGGGTATTTGCTATGACCATTGCGTTCTCTTGGCAAAACTGTTAGCCTTTGCCCTGCTTCATTTTGTACTCCAAGGCCAAACTTGCCTGCTTATTCCAGGTATCTCTTGACTTCCAACACTTGCATTCCAGTCCCCTATGATGACAAGGATGTCTTTTTTTGGTGTTAATTCTGGAGGGTCTTGTATGTCATCATAGAACCGTTCAACTTCAGCTTTTCGGCATTAGTGTTTGGGGCATAGACTTGGATTACTTAAACTTTGACCACTGTGAAAATGAAAATTAGGCTACAGTTCCTAATTTTTTACATATATGTAATAGAATAATTATATATAAATAATATAAATCACATATATAAAATTATATATGTATATAATAATTATTAAGCTAAAATTTAGATTTGTGGTCAACACTGCTATTTATTAATGCCCCTCATCCATTTTCTTTCCCCTTATAATAATGATACATCAGTTAGACTGGAAAAGAAGTTTTCCAGTCTCCCTCCAAGCTAGATATATTTATGTACTGGACAGTGGCATATAAACAGACCTACTCTCCACCTCCTGTAAATAATACCCTTAAAGAAAAAGGAAATATCTTTCCTTCCCTCTTTCCTTTTTACTTTTGTATAGATGGTAGTGAATCTTCTATGAACACATAGGTGGACACAGGATAGAAGGAAGCTGACTCTGTGATTAATTTGTGTAGCACAACTGCCACACCAGCATGGGCCCTTAACTTGTGTGAGAATAAATTTCTGTTTTATTTGTGCCATTGGTAATGCTATATTTGAAATGTGTATCATAAAAATGCATATCATAGTCATCTGAGTTATTCCAATTAGATGGCTTAATGTTTTACGTATTTTTAAAAATTACAAAATATATGTGTTAGTGTGCTTATGCATTGAGTAAGAAATTAGAAATCTTACCCTCTGCACTCTCTTGTCTAGGACGGGTCTTAAGAGTTTGGTGCTGTTATTGCACTTGCCTGACTAGGCCAGTTGTCATGTGTTCATTCCCTCCTGTGTAAGGTATTAATGTCAAACGTACCTCTCCAGAGCAGTGTTCACAAGTCCCTGGGCTTAGAGGCTACCAAAGAGAAGAGGGGAGAAGACAGAAGCAGAGGAGAAGAGAAGGGGAGTGGCAGCAGGGGAGAAACATATGACATGCCACTTATTGCCTGCTTGCATTTTTTAATAAGGCTAACATAAGATTAATTTTGAGGCTTCCCTAGTGTCTCAGTGGTAAAGAATCACCTGCCAATGCTGGAGATGCGAGTTTGATTCTTGGACAGGAAGATCCCCTGGAGAAGGAAATGGCAACCTGCTCCAGTATTCTTGCCTGGGTCATACCATGGACAGACAAGCCTGGTGGGCTACAGTCCATGAAGTCCCAAAGAGTAGGATGACTTAGTGACTAAAACAACAGCAACAATAGGATTAATGTGACTAAAACAACAGCAACAATAGGATTAATGTCTTCAAAGTAGGTATAAGGGTTAGAGAGTGGGAGTGGAGATCAAAAAAGTCAGAGTGAAGTGTTTTGCAGACAACTTACTTATCCAGAATAGCAAAAGTGATAAGGTAAGTATGATCATCTGACATGCTAGTAAAGTAATGCTCAAAATTCTCCAAGCCAGCTTCAGCAATACGCGAACCGTGAACTTCCAGATGTTCAAGCTGGATTTAGAAAAGGCAGAGAAACCAGAAATCAAATTGCCAACATCTGCTGGATCATCAATAAAACAAGAGAGTTCCAGAAAAACATCTATTTCTGCTTTATTGACTATGGCAAAGCCTTTAACTGTGTGGATCACAATAAACTGTGGAAAATTCTGAAAGAGATGGAAACACCAGACCACCTGACCTGCCTCTTGAGAAACCTGTATGCAGGTCAGGAAGCAACAGTTAGAACTGGACATGATACAACGGACTGGTTCCAAATAGGAAAAGGAATATGTCAAGGCTGTATATTGTGACCCTGCTTATTTAACTTATGCAGAGTACATTATGAGAAACGCTGGGCTGGAAGAAGCACAAGCTGGAATCAAGATTGCTGGGAGAAATATCACTAACCTCAGATATGCAGATGACACCACCCTTATGGCTGAAAATGAGGAGGAACTAAAAAACCTCTTGATGAAAGTGAAAGAGGAGAGTGAAAAAGTTGGCTTAAAGCTCAATATTCAGAAAACTGAGATCATGGCATGTGGCCCCATCACTTCATGGGAAATAGATGGGGAAACAGTGGAAACAGTGTCAGACTATTTTTCTGGGCTCCAAAATCACTGCAGATGGTGACTGCAGCCATGAAATTAAAAGGCGCTTACTCCTTGGAAGGAAAGTTATGACCAACCTAGATAGCATTTTAAAAAGCAGAGACATTACTTTGCCAACAAAGGTCCATCTAATCAAGGCTATGGTTTTTCCTGTGGTCATGTATGGATGTGAGAGTTGGACTGTGAAGAAAGCTGAGCATCGAAGAATTGATGCTTTTGAACTGTGATGTTAGAGAAGACTCTTCAGAGTCCCTTGGACTGCAAGGAGATCCAACCAGTCCATCCTAAAGGAGATCAGTCCTGGGTGTTCCTTGTAAGAACTGATGCTAAAGCTGAAACTCCAGTGCTTTGGCCACCTCATATGAAGAGTTGACTCAGAAAAAACACTGATGCTGGGAGGGATTAGGGGCAGGAGGAAAAGGGGACGATAGAGGACGAGATGGCTGGACGGCATCACAGACTCGATGAACATGAGTTTGAGTGAACTCCAGAAGTTGGTGATGGACAGAGATCCTGGCATTCTGCAATTCTGGGGTCCCAAAGAGTTGGACACGACTGAGTGACTGAACTGAACTGAATTATATTATTATTCACTTTATTTAAAACCTTTCAATGTTATGTTGTCCTTAACATATTACCAGCCATGTACCTTGGCCCCTATGTGTTATTTATTAATTTATCAAGGAAATCTATTGTCTATAGCAAACTAGTTCAAATGTAAATCAAATAATTTGCCATGACAAGTAAACAGAAATGTTTACTCAGTAAGCTTTACCTTATGGTTGGTCTTCAACTAGTGGAAAATGTCCCCTTGTACTAATGAATAGATTCAGTTAAGCTAGCCAAAGCACCTGCCAAAAATACCTTAAAAATGTTCCTTTTACACAACTTCCAAAATTAAAAGTGCTCAAATGTTAATTCAGGGTACTAAAGGAACAAGCACATACCTTGTGCTAATCAGTGTTTATATGAAGTGGGAATTCAAATTACTGAGGCTTAATTGTATAAGGATATCTGGAATCTAGCAATAATTTTGGGGTAAGGTGTTTGTATAAGGCATTACTCAAGTAAATATATTTCTCTCATTTTTTTATTCAGTCAAATATCTTTCTAAATTTCTTTTATTTGGGGGGGGACGGATGATTTTTATTATACAACAAGAAAAGCAAGGAAGTGATTATTATGATGATGATCACATTCAAACTTGTCGGTTCTGTCGGTTCAGTCATTTCAGTCGCTCAGTCATGTCTGACTCTTTGTGACCCCATGAACCGCAGTACTCCAGGCCTCCCTATCCATCACCAACTGCCAGAGTCTACCCAAACCTATATCCACTCAGTCAGTGATGCCATCCAACCATCTCATCTTCTGCTGTCCCCTTCTCCTCCTGCCCTCAATCTTTCCCAGCATCAGGGTCTTCTGAAATGAGTCAGCTCTTCACATCAGGTGGCCAAAGTATTGGAGTTTCAACTTCAAAATCAGTCCTTCCAATGAACGCCCAGGATTGATCTCCTTTAGGATGGGCTGGTTGGATTTCCTTGCAGTCCAAGGGACTCTCAAGAGTCTTCTCCAACACCACAGTTCAAAAGCATCAATTCCTTTCTTTATAGCCCAACTCTCACATCCATACATGACTACTGGAAAACTAGAGCCTTGACTAGATGGACCTTAGTTGACAAAGTAATATCTCTGCTTTTGAATATGCTGTCTAGGTTGGTCATAACTCTCCTTCCAAGGAGTAAGCGTCTTTTAATTTCATGGCTGCTGTCACTATCTGCAGTGATTTTGGAGCCCCAAAAAATAAAATCAGCCACTGTTTCCCCATCTATTTCCCATGAAGTGATGGGACTGGATGCCATGATTTTAGTTTTCTGAATGTTGAGCTTTAAGCCAGATTTTTCACTCTCCTCTTTCACTTTCATCAAGAGGCTCTTTAGTTCTTCTTCACTTTCAAACTTGTAAGGGTCAGTGAATATTCTTCAAGCTTAAGGTGGAAACATACTCAAGCTGGGACACACCATGAAAATACTTTCCCAGATTTCAGCTCTCACAGGAAAGATCACTGAGATAAAGCCTTTCCCATGCTTTAGAGCCCATCTACTCCCATTCCTTCAATAATATTGTTTCATAAGTTAATCATCAGTTCTTTTTTCATAGCTTTATCTTATCACTCTTCATTATTTCTTTCTCTTCTGAAAATAAACATATATACTTGATTTCTCCTGTCTTGAAACACTCTCCCTTAGCTCTGTGTATCTTGATCACACTCACTCCTTTATTTCACTGCCAAACTTTTTGTAAGGGATTTTATAGGCTTGCTGTCTCCACCTCTTTATTTCAGTAATTCAGAAATATTTCAAAACCAAAGCTTAGAGCTTGGGCTTTGCACATAATATCAAATTATTAACCTTGTGACCAAACATATGTAGATATTCCTAGTCACAATTTACAGATGAGGAGACAGATTCAAACAAAAGGATTTGCTGAAGGTAACCTATATCCAAAAAGTGTTCACCATAATATAGATATTGTCATCCTTTCTTAAAATTCTTAACTGGTGTTCGCTGTTGGAGTGCTTCCTCTATTAATATGTTTAAGGCACTGGCCAAGCTCTTTACCCACTTTTTCATGTTTGTTACTTACCACAGCTCTGTGAAGTGGATGCTCCCATATATTCCTCAACCTCCATTCATCTTCCAAATTCATATGAAATCATTTTTAATTAAAAATGTTTTTTACTTCCTAAGTAACTTATTTTTTATTTTTAAATTTCTATTGGAGTATAGTTGATTTATAATGTTGTGTTAGTTTCAGATATACAGCAAAGTGAATCAGTTAAGCATATACATTTTTAGATTATTTTCTCATATAGGTCATTACAGAGTACTGAGTAGAGTTTCCTTTGCTATACAGTAGGTCCTTATTAGTTATCTATTTTATATATAGTATATGTATATGTTAATCCCAACCTCCTAATTTTTCCCTGACCCCTATAACCATAAGATTTCTTTCTACATCTGTAACTCTATTTCTGTTTTGTAGATCAGTTCATTTGTACCCATTTTAATATTTCACGTATAAGTGACATCATATGATTTTTGTGTTTCTGTGTTTGACTTCACTCAGTATGACAGTCTCTAGGTCCATCCAAAGTAGCTGCAAATGGCATTATTTCATTCTCTTTTATGGCTGAGTAATGTTCTGTTGGGGCTTCCCTGGTGCCTCATTGGTAAAGAATCCACCTGCCAATGTAGGAGACACAGATTCAATCCCTGGGTGGGGAAAAGTCCCTAGAGAAGAAAATGGCAACCCATGCCAGTATTCTTGCCTGGGAAATCCCATGGACAGAGGAGCCTGGTAGGTTACAGTCTATGGAGTTGCAAAAGAGTCAGACACAACATAGTGACTAAACCACAACAACAACCACATCTTCTTTGTCCATTCCTCTTTTGATAAATGAAATGGCTTTTTAAATTGAAAATAATGTATTAATTGCCAGATCAAGTCAACACCTTTTTCATTTTTATTTATTTCTCTGTGGCATTTTAGTGTTTCTTTGTACAGAAAGATATCTTCATTAATGTTAAAGTAGGAAAAACCCTTTGCTTACACATATTTTTAATAGGAAAAAATAGAAAATATAAGTAAATAGGAGAAGAAATAAATATTAATCCTATTAACTAAAGATTATCACCATTACTATTTCACTTTATATACTTATATTTTTTTTTTTATTAAGTTTATTAAATATTTTTAAAAAAAAAAATCACATGCTCCCCATCCTGAACCCTCCTCCCTCCCAACCTCCCCATACCATCCCCTGGGCCTAACACCAGCCCCAAGCATCCAGCATTGCACTGAACCTGGACTGGCATCTCGTTTCATACATGACATTTCACATGTTTCAATGACATTCTCCCAAATCTTCCCACCCTCTCCCACAGAGTCCATAAGACTGTTCTATACATCAGTGTCTCTTTTGCTGTCTCGTACACAGGGTTATCGTTACCATCTTTCTAAATTCCATATACATGCGTTAGTATACTGTATTTATGTTTTTCCTTCTGGCTTACTTCACTCTGTATAATAGTCTCCAGTTTCATCCACCTCATTAGAACTGATTCAAATGTATTCTTTTTAATGGCTGAGTAATACTCCATTGTGTATATGTACCACAGCTTGCTTATCCATTCATCTGATTTTTTTTTCTGATACACACATACATTAACATAGTCAAACAACTTTCTGGCACCTCCATCATTATCGATTTGCTTGCATCATTCTTTCTTGGTCCTCTGCCTATTTCTTAGGACATTGCCAATCAATCTCCTTTACTAATAGCCTCTTTCTCTCTGAATCCCTTAAATGTTTCTGATTCCCAGGAATCTAATTATGCCCTTCTCACTATCCATTCTTATGTGTGTGTGTATGTGCGCGCATGTGCACACATACGAATGTGTGCATGCACTAAATAGCTTCAGTCCTGTCTGACTCTTTGTGACCCTGTGGACTACAGCCCACCAGGCTCCTCTGTCCATGAGATTTTCTAGACAAGAATACTGGATAGGTTGCCATTTCCTCCTCCCTATGGACTGTAGCCCACCAGGCTCCTCTGTCCATGAAATTTTCCAGGCAAGAATATTGGAGTGAGTTGCCATGTCCTCCTCCCTGGGAGTTTCCTGATCCAGGGATCAAACCCACATCTCTTACCTCTCCTGCTGCCTGATTTGGTAGAAGGGTTCTGTTTATTATCTAGGCACCTGGTTTCTACTTATAGCTTCCTATCGCAGTTTCATCACCATATTTTCAGCCTTCACTAACAACTTACTCTCCACTTTCCAAGGCTTCACCCTTCACCTAGTCTCTAAGCCAATGACATTTGCTTTGATTTTTAATGCAGCAGACCCCAATTCTCAGTACTTATATCTGTATCATTTATTTAGTACCTAATGAATCATATGAATATTTGGTGGCTTAAAACATCACACATTTCTGTGCATCACAAATGGAAGAGGCTCACACTGTGATTCTTATATGTCTGTAGTCTTCTGAATGTTCAACTGTGGATAGATAGTCTAAGATATTGTATTAGTTTCCTACTGCTACCATAAATAAACTACTTCAGATATAGAGGCTTAAAACACACAAGTTTATTGCTTCACAGTTCCATAGGTCAGAAGTCTAAATTGGCTCAGCTGGTTTCTCTGCTCTGGATTTCACAAGGAACAAAAACCAATGTATTAGCTAGCTGAGTTCTTATGAGAAGACTCAAGGGAGAATCAACTTCCAAGCTCTTTCGGGCTGTTGGCAGAATCTAATTCCTCATGGTTATAGGGCAGAGATCCTCATTTTCTGTTAGCTGGGGGTTGACCTTAGCTAATAGAGGAATTTTTTCTTGTACATATCAGAACCAGCATCAGTGTTTTGAATCGTTCTCATGCTTGGAATCTCTTGTACTTCCCCTTCTTCCAGTCTCTCTGACTCATTCTTCTGCTTTTAAATGAAAATTCAGCTAGTCATAAAAGAAAGCATGTTAACTCCGGAACTCAAAATAACAACTGAATTTTATATTCACAGGGACACAATTGGAACTTGTACTTTTCCAGCTGATATTCCCATTCCCTTTTTCATAAGACGGAAAAAGGAGAGTGAAAAATTTGGCTTAAAGCTCAACATTCAGAAAACTAAGATCATGGCATCTGGTCCCATCACTTCATGGGAAATAGATGGGGAAACAATGGGAACAGTGTCAGAATTTATTTTTCTGGGCTTCAAAATCACTGCAGATGTTGACTGCAGCCATGAAATTAAAAGATGCTTACTCCTTGGAAGAAAAGTTATGACCAACCTAGATAGCACATTAAAAAGCAGAGACATTACTTTGCCAACACAGGGCCGTCTAGTCAAGGCTATGGTTTTTCCAGTAGTCATGTATGGATGTGAGAGTTGGACTGTAAAGAAAGCTGAGCGCCGAAGAATTGATGCCTTTGAACTGTGGTGTTAGAGAAGACTCTTGAGAGTCCCTTGGACTGCAAAGAGATCCAACAAGTCCATCCTAAAGGATATCAGTCCTGGGTGTTCATTGGAACGATTGATGCTAAAGCTGAAACTCCAATACTTTGGCCACCTCATACAAAGATTTGACTCATTGGAAAAGACCCTGATGCTGGGAGGGATTGGGGGCAGGAGGAGAAGGGGATGAGATGGTTGGCTGGCATCACCAACTCGATGGACATGAGTTTGAGTAAACTCCGGGAGTTGGTGATGGACAGGGAGGCCTGGCGTGCTGCGATTCATGGGGTCACAAAGAGTTGGACACGACTGAGCAACTGAACTGAACTGAACCGATGTATGTTAAGATGTTCTGCTACATATTCTTTCATTTATCCTGTCAAATTCTTTTGGCTTCAAGGTACAGAAACCAACTTAAACTAATTCAAGTAAAAAGTTGTTTATTATAAAGCCACAGATGTCTCAGGATTCCAAAGAATGAAAATAATTAATGGTGGGCTTCATGAAATCTGGATTTGGGATGTCAGGAACTGAGACCACTCTGTTATTTTCAGAAACACTTCTAACACCATACACAAAAATAAACTCAAAATGGATTAAAGATCTAAACGTAAGACCAGAAACTATAAAACTCCTAGAGGAGAACATAGGCAAAACACTCTCTGACATACATCACAGCAGGATCCTCTATGACCCATCTCCCAGAATATTGGAAATAAAAGCAAAAATAAACAAATGGGACCTAATTAAACCTAAAACCTTCTGCACATCAAAGGAAACTATTAGCAAGGTGAAAAGGCAGCCTTCAGAATGGGAGAAAATAATAGCAAATGAAGCAACTGACAAACAACTAATCTCAAAAATATACAAGCAACTCCTACAGCTCAACTCCAGAAAAATAAATGACCCAATCAAAAAATGGGCCAAAGAACTAAATAGACATTTCTCCAAAGAAGACATACAGATGGCTAACAAACATGAAAAGATGCTTAACATCACTCATTATCAGAGAAATGCAAATCAAAACCACTATGAGGTACCATTTCACACCAGTCAGAATGGCTGCGATCCAAAAGTCTACAAATAATAAATGCTGGAGAGGGTGTGGAGAAAAGGGAACCCTCTTACACTGTTGGTGGGAATGCAAACTAGTACAGCCACTATGGAGAACAGTGTGGAGATTCCTTAAAAAACTGGAAATAGAACTGCCTTATGATCCAGCAATCCCACTGCTGGGCATACACACTGAGGAAACCAGAAGGGAAAGAGACACGTGTACCCCAATGTTCATCGCAGCACTGTTTATAATAGCCAGGACATGGAAGCAACCTAGATGTCTATCAGCAGATGAATGGATAAGAAAGCCGTGGTACATATACACAATGGATTATTACTCAGCCATTAAAAAGAATGCATTTGAATCAGTTCTAATGAGGTGGATGAAACTGGAGCCTATTATAGAGTGAAGTAAGCCAGAAAGAAAAACACCAATACAGTGTACTAACGCATATATATGGAATTTAGAAAGATGGTAACAATAACCCTGTGTACGAGACAGCAAAAGAGACACTGATGTATAGATCAGTCTTATGGACTCTGTGGGAGAGGGGAGAGGTGGGGAGATTTGGGAGAATGGCATTGAAACATGTATAATATCATGTATGAAACGAGTTGCCAGTCCAGGTTCGATGCACGATACTGGATGCTTGGGGCTGGTGCACTGGGACGACCCAGAGGGAGGGTATGGGGAGGGAGGAGGGAGGAGGGTTCAGGATGGGGAACACATGTATAACTGTGGCAGATTCATTTCGATATTTGGCAAAAGTAATACAATATTGTAAAGTTTTAAAATAAAATTTAAAAAATAAATAAATAAATAAATAAAAGAAATCCTATGAACTCTAAAATCAGCTTTCTACCTTTCTATCTGCTGCTGCACTACTTGGTTTCTCTTTTTCTCTCACCACCTTCTTCCTCCTTTTGTATAATGATCGTTAGACCACCAGCAACAAGTTGAAATTAAGAATGTTCAGCATCTATTTTTTTCAGTAATTGACATGAGCATTCTGTCTTAGTTCATTTCTTGAAATATTTAGCATTGGACTTCCAGTGCCTTGACTGGCTTTGGGATAGATGATTATCCATGGTTGGATATGAGGAGGTGAGTTAAAAGGTTGTAAGGTCTGCCTTTCAAGGGTCTGCGTTTACAGTAGATTCTAGAAAATGAGTATTTAAGAAAGCAAATAACAGACATGTCTATTATACTTGTCAAAAATTTGGAAAGTAGAATTTTAAGGAATATTTAAATAATATGTCATTGTGCTGTGCTTAATTGCTCAGTCGTGTCTGACTCTTTGTGACCCCATGGACTCTAGCCAGCCAGGCTCCTCTGTCCATGGGGATTCTCCAGGCAAGAATACTGGAGTGGGTTGCCATGCCCATCTCCAGTGGATCTTCCCAACCCAGGGATCAAAAGCAGGTCTCCCACATTAAAGGTGGATTCTTTACCAACTGAGCCACCAGGGAAGCCCAATATGTCATTACTATTCTTAAATATTCATAAACAACATACTATATTTCTCTCCAGTTTCTGTATATACATTTGCATAGTTATGATCTTATGTTTGTGCATATTCTTTTATTTTGCTTTTTTATTATTCTTAACATAGTGTAAATATTTCACTACGTCCTTAGAAACATTAAAAGATAAATTATAAATGACTGAATTGTATTAAATTATTTGGGTATGTGATTCACCTAGCTAGTCCTCTGATATTACAAATTTTGTATGTTTCCAACATTATAAATATTTTTTTCTTTTTTTTAAATTTTATTTTATTTTTAAACTTCACAATATTGTATTACTTTTGCCAAATATCAAAATGAATCCGTCACAGGTATACCTGTGTTCCCCATCCTGAACCCTCCTCCCTCTTCCCTCCCCATACCATCCCTCTGGGTCATCCCAGTGCACCAGCCCCAAGCATCCAGTATTGTGCATCGAACCTGGACTGGCGACTCGTTTCATACATGATATTATACATGTTTCAATGCCATTCTCCCAAATCTCCCCACCCTCTCCCTCTCCCACAGAGTCCATAAGACTGATCTATACATCAGTGTCTCTTTTGCTGTCTCATACACAGGGTTATTGTTACCATCTTTCTAAATTCCATATATATGCATTAGTATACTGTATTGGTGTTTTTCTTTCTGGCTTACTTCACTCTGTATAATAGGTTCCAGTTTCATCCACCTCATTAGAACTGATTCAAATGTATTCTTTTTAATGGCTGAAGTAATACTCCATTTTGATGAAATTCTTTGCTCACAATTTTTTCCTGCATTTTGCTTTTTGTTTTTTTGCATTTTGGGTTTTAATCTTTTTTTCTTTATTAGATTATTGATATGTAATAAGGAAGCTGGGTATGAAGACTTTTAATGCTTTTGAGTTTTGTCAAGTTATTGGCAACTTTCTGAAAGGATTATGTCATTTTACAACATGGCTTCTGTTAATTCTTTTTACTCATGATCTAGTGATGCACTAAAGAAATATAATACTCCTGACAGTATGAGTGGATCTTGTTAAAATTTAATACTAACTTTAAGGAGAGAGATCTAGGTTTGTACTTTATCCACTAAGAAACATATGTTCTAGGAAATAGTGGCAGAATCATGAAAAGTACTAGCTACCTTTTTGTGAATTATCCATTCATTAAAACAATAATTTATTTTTAAGTAATTAATTAATTTGGCTTAATTAAGTCTTAGTTGCATCATGTGGGATCCACACACTGACTTTCTAGTTGTAGCATATAGGCTCCAGAGCGCTTTTTATGTTCTTGTGCTTTTTATGTTGTTGTTGTTCAGTCACTAAGACATGTCTGACTCTTTGTGGCCCCATTGTCTGCAGCACACCAGGCTCCTCTGTCCTCCACTATCTCCAAAGTTTGCTTAAATTCTTGTCCATTGAGGCAGTGATGCTATCTAACCATATCATTCTCTGCTGCTCCCTTCTCCTTTTGCCTTCAGTCTTTATAGCATCTAAGTCTTTTCCAGTGAATCAGCTCTTCACATCAGATGGTCAAAGTATTGGAGTTTCAGCTTCATCATAAGTCCTTCCAATGAATATTCAGGGCTGATTTCCTTTAGGATTGACTGATTTGATCTCTTTGCAGTCCAAGGACTCTCAAGAGTCTTCTCCAACACACAATTTGAAAGCATCAGTTCTTCCACACTTAGCCTTCTTTATGGTGCACCTCTCACATAGATATGTGACTAATGAAAAAACCATAGCTTTGACTTTATGGACCTTTGTCAGCAAAGAGATGTCTTTGATTTTTAATATGCTTTCTAGCTTTGCAATATCTTTCCATCCAAGTAGCAAGCATCTTTTAATTTCATGGCTATAGTCACCATCTGCACTTATTTTAGTGCCCATGAAAATAGAAATTGTCATTGCTTCCACTTTTTCCCCATTTGCCATGAAGTGATGGGACAAGATGCCCTGATCTTAGTTTTTTACTGTTGAGTTTCAAGCCAGCTTTTTCACTCTCCTCTTTCACCTTCATCAAGAGGCTCTTTCATTCCTCTTTGATTTCTGCCATTAGAGTGGTATCATCTGCATATCTGAGGTAGCTGATATTTCTCCTGGCAGTCTTGATTCCAGCTTGTGAATCACACAGCCCAATATTTCTCATGGTGTACTCTGCATAGAAGTTAAGTAAGCAGGGTGACAGTATACAGCCTTGTCATACTCCTTTCCCAATTTGAACCAGTCAGTTGTTTCATGTCTGGTTCTGTTACTTGACCTGCATATAGGTTTCTCAGGAGGCAGGTAAGGTGGTCTGATATTCCCATCTCTTTCAGAATTTTCCACAATTTGTTGTGATCTACACAGTCAAAGGCTTTCGCATAGTCAATGAAACAGAAGTAGATGTTTTCCTGGAATTCCCTCGCTTTTTTTATGATCCAACAGATGTAGACAACTTATCTCTTGTTCTTCTGCCTTTTCTAAATCCAGCTTGTACATCTAAAAGTTCTCAGTTCATGTGCTGTTGAAGCCTATCTTGAAGGATTTTGAGCATTACCTTTCTAGCATATGAAATGAGTGCAATTGTGCAGTAGTTTGAACATTCTTTGGCAATGGCTTGCTTTGGGATTGGAATGAAAATTGACCTTTTCCAGTCCTGTGGCCACTACTAAGCTTTAGCATAGTCAAAGAAGCTGAATTAGATTTTTTTCTGGAACTCCCTTGCTTTCTCCATGATCCAACAAAAGTTAAAAATTTGATCTCTGGTTCCTCTACCTCTTAGAAATAGCATAAAATTATGTATTACCTTTCTCACTCTTTATATTTATATTAAATTATATTATCTAGTCTAAAATAAATCTAAAATCTAGTCAGAGAAGGCAATGGCAACCCACTCCAGTACTCTTGCCTGGAAAATCCCATGAATGGAGGAGCCTGGAAGGCTGCAGTCCATGGGATCCCTGAGGGTTGGACACTGACTGAGCGACTTCACTTTCACTTTTCACTTTCATGCATTGGAGAAGGAAATGGCAACCCACTCAGTGTTCTTGCCTGGAGAATCCCAGGGATGGGGGAGCCTGGTGGGCTGTCATCTATGGGGTCACACAGAGTCGGACATGATTGAAGTGACTTAGCAGTCTAAAATAATGATCTCATCAGTGATTGGCATCATACTCTCTGTGTCCTCATACTAGACAGCCACTCTGATGTCTAATAACCTTAAATCTTATGATTTATTATCTTCCTAGAGAAACCTCTTTAGAAAATAAAGTGATAGCATAAAGATTGAGGTCTTGGCACTGAAGGCAGATAGACATGGTTTCATATCACATATCTGTTTCTGTTACATATTAGTCTGGATGACCTAAGGTAAGTTTTGCAACTTGTCTTATTCTTTTTCCTCATCTGTGAAATTGGAATAATACTAGAACTCATGCTGTTTTTGCAAGGAGTAAATGAATTTTTGCAAGTCTAGTACTTGGCCCATAGTTAGCACTCAAAATGTTAATATTATTGATTTAATTCTAATAAATGTTAGCCATTAGCTATTTCTATCCCATATGCTCTTTATTATTTTTACTTTATGTAAACCTTGATTCTCCAAAGTTAACAAAAAATCTAGTTCCTATTTCAGCTTTATTTTCTCCATATTTATTTCAAATCTTTTTGAATTACTAGTTTTAATGATAAAATTTCCCCTACATAAGTCCTTAATATAAATTGGAAGTCCACCCAGTATCATTAAAACATTTTTAAAAGATCACATCATTAGTTGTAATAAAAAAATTAAACTTAGTAAAGATAATACTGAGTCACTCTACCCCATCTGGAGGAGGAAATGGCAACCCAGTCCAGTATTCTTGCCAGGACAATCCAATGGACAGAGGAGGCTGGTGGGCTACAGTCCATAGGGTTGCAAAGAGTCAGACATGACTGAAGTGATTTAGCACACACTCTACCCGTATTGCTTATTCAGGAGCACATTTGCATCTACATGTGATGACAAATGGTCAAAAGTTGCAATCTTCTATTTGTAAGATAAATAAGTACTAAGGATCTAAAGTACAATATGAGTAATATAATTACCACTGCTTAATGTTATATGTGAAACTTGTTAAGAGAGTAAATCCTGTGTTTTTATTACAAGGACAATTTTTTCCTTTTATATCTATATGACATAATGGATGTTCACTAAATTTATTATGGTAATCATCTCATGATAAATGTAAGTCAGATCATTATGCTGTACACCTTATACTTATCCAGGCCTGACTGTCAATTTTATCTCATTAAAACTGGAAGAAAAACTTTTTTTTAAATATTCATGATAATATAGTACAGAATTCAGTGAAAACAAAGCCACTGTATACATTTTTACTGAATTAAATGAACTAATTGTCAAAGAAGAGGAAAAAAGTCAACTAAATGTCTACATAAATGAATACTGATGAAGAGAAAAGCCACTGCCAACGTTTGGGGGCTGGCCTGGTACTATCAACATAGGCTTAGTGTTCTTATCAGTTTCCCTGCCATTCTTAGCTAAATGTTGGTGTTCTTTTTGTTGCTCATAGAATAATTTTACAGAATGCCAAGATTAGACAAAGCTACTGTGTGACCATGATGGAGCAAGACAAAAACAAGCCCACTTAATCATGTCTGAACACAAAAGAACATAAATAACTGTGGAACGATAGAAGAGCAAACACTTCAGTCTTCTAGCTAATATGAATGACTATTGCTTCTTTACCAATTATAGCTTTAGCCTCACTCTAGTGTACCTTTCTTATAAATAAGATTTATTGAGATACCCAATCATAAAATTGTCCCATTTTCTAACAATCAACTTCAGGACATCACTGCTTGCACCCTCCCCAACGTTGTGTAGCCAGAGTCTAGATCTCTGAAAACTTCCACAGTTCTCCGTAGCATGCCTTCTCTCTCACAATAGCAAGCAACAAACCTAACTTGTTCAACTATAGACGTGTTCCTTATTTGGTCTTTGACTAGAGGGCATGACAAAACCTAAAAGCTGACAACTACTCAGATTTTCTTTACTTATATCCAACATCAACTGTTATCCATTCTGTTGAATAGTAGGGCCATTTTAAGGTATCATAGTTGGCTATTTAACAGTAAACTGTGAAAACTTTTGTACAGTTTTTATGTTAATGGCTAAAAAAATTTCAGTGTACAGATTGGTGGTTGCCAGAGGCAAGGGATGATGGTGGGAGAAATGGGTACAAACTTCCAGTTATAAAACGCGAGTCTTGGGGATGTAATGTAGAGCATGATCACTCCAGATAAAAATACTGCATTGTATATTTGAAAGTTACTAAAAGAATAGATATTACAAGTTCTCATCACAAGAAAAAGTGCATAAGGTAATAGCTGTTAAATTGATTGTGGTGATCATTTTGCAGTATATACACATATTGCATCATTAAGTTGTACACCTGAGAGTGTTATATATCACATTTCTCAATACAACTTTTGTAAAATTCCATTCTGTTTCTTCATTTGGTGATTGCCATACTGTTTTTTTTTTTTATTTAATAATATCCCTCAAATACTGTGTTTACCAAATGCTGTTGTATAGCATTCAGTGTTTTTAAAATAAATTCACTTAAGAGCTAATTAGAGCCACCTTCTAAATTGGAATACACCATTTAGTTGCATGTTGAGACAGTTAATGGTTTGTGATTGTAAATTACAGTGTGAAACCTTTATAATGCTGTACTTTGCAGTAGGACAAAATAAGATGTAATCAGTTCACTAACTTTTATATTGAACTACTGCCTAAAAGAATTGTTTAATCACTAGTTCCAAGGACAGTAATATTTAACAAGATAAACATTTAAGTAAACGGAACTTTTTAACACTCTGCTATCAATTGCAAATTCAATTCAATAGGAAAAAGTTTCTCATGAATAATTTTTTCACTAATCTAATCATTTAAGCCAGTTTGGGCCTTTTTTCCCCTATTCTTATAAAATGTCAGAGAGTGTAAACAAATAATGTTTCTATTTGTATCCTTATAAATAAAATGTTTTATTTATCAAAGATTATGTTTAACTCTACCTTGCCATAAAATGTATATGTAATGGCAATATGAGATCATCTTTTTTATATTTATAGTGATTAATCATCCAGATGGACAATAATATGTTCAATGGAATTGCAGAAATTTCAAACAAAGCTAAATTTATATTTAGGTCAACTATATCTTTTAAATTAACCACTGTAAATCAGCAGTACTAGACCCTATTCAGGGGAAGCATAAAGAAACAGGATAAATACACTTCTTTAAGATGCTTTTAATAGGACTTAATTATCCTGAGTTAAAGGACAAGAATTTGTATATGGGAAATGAATTGAAAATAATAATGGACATATATTGAGTACTTACCATGAATCTTTGCTATGTAAAATACTTAGAAGAGTATTATTCCAGAGATAACAAAATCACTAAAAAAAAAAAACTTGTACTTAAAAATGTAATTATAGACCAAATTCCTAGAGAATGTTTTTCCCCTTTATTAAGAACAGAGGATAGCTTAGTCTGTTAAGGAAGACTGTTAAAGATTTATATAGTAGAACTTTAAAAATTGGAGCAAAATATTCAAAGGTACAGATTTTAAAAGGTTAAATGTCAAATTTTTAATGGTCACTCTCCCAAAATGTATAGTTAATTACTTTAACACTGGAGGTAAAAGGGTCCAATAGAAGTCTAAGTCTCAACTTTGCCCAAGGCTTTTCATCAGCTTTTACACAAAAGAGCAAAGGGCTGATGAAGAAATGATCAGTCTATGTAGTACACTATAGTCTTTCAAAATGTAGGATGATTAATTTTGGTAAGGGATGTAGATTGGTTTTTGCAGCCTAGTTATTAGACTCTGTTTCTCTTGGTAGCCCTGTGCCTGAAGGGCTACCTGTGTCTCTATTCTAAACTATGAAGTTTAGGGGAAGTTAAAAATGTTCCTGTTGGTTAGGCAAAGAAAGAAAGGATGAGAAAGCTATGGATAGTGAAGTTAGTGACAGTGAGGGTGTGACAGATATGTTTATGTGATTAGATGAGCAGTGTAGTAAGTTATCACATTTCATCCAATCAAAGATGCATTTTTTCCCTAAATACTAACATATCTAAAATTAGAATGCATCTTACAATTGCTGTCAATTAAGTGTCAATTGTGATGTACTAGCTAATGCCTATACTTATTATGCAAACTTGGCATAGCTAAATTATATTTTACTTATCTAATTGAGTTATGTGTATTATTGGAACTACATCTGTTCTTCCTGCACATGCAACAATGCAACCAAAACAGGAGAGATTACCAAGTTCATTGAAATAAATGAAACAAATTATAAACTACGGCTAAAAGAATGACCAAATCCCTTCATCACACAAGACATTGTTAGAGTATTGAGACGTCAATTTGTTTTAAAACCTCCCATTATTTTTTTAACAGAAGCTGCATAACTTTCAGAAAAATATAATTCAACTGAGGAAAAAATAATACTATGATCTTTCAAATAGAAAAATACCAGCATCACAACTTTCAGAATGGATATTAAAAACTTGAAGATAAATCTTGTAGACAACAAAATAGAAGTCTTTTAAGAAATGCTGTAGCACCAACAAAATTTGATGAAACAGATTATGTTGAAAAATATGGAAGACAATGATTCCAAGTTAAAAACAAGATTTTATAGATTTAGATTTAATGAAGAAGTTTTTAGGAATAAACAAATTTCCTTAAGTAACATTTTCCTTGTGATATATGTTAAAAATCTATATCTAAATAAATATGTTTTCAATAAAAATTAGAAGAATACATGTCTCTATGTATAACTTGGAGTATTTACTAATATCCTATCATAAAAGATAGTGAGATGTCTTCAAATCAATATCAGATTAGATAAAATATCATAATTTATCATATCTTCCATGATCTAATAATAGAATATTTTGAAAACACTTTTTAAAAAGTCTTAAGCCCATGTTTAAGGATATGTGATATTTAAATGTTGATACCCATGAATTGGTTGATCCCTTTGGCCCATCTGGTGTTATACCTGTTTGTCTAATATAGAGGAAAGGGAAGAGTGACTTCATTATCATTATCATGGCTTACAGTGATTAAATAACTTCAGTTAATAAACACTAAGCTGAGGGCTCTTTGTGGGCTATGTCATATGATCCTGACAAAGATCTGAATAAGACATAATTCCATTTATCATTCTAATGTGCAAATGAGGAAACTGAGGCTGAGAGAAATTATGCTCAATGTCACATACTAAGTATACAGTGAAGTTAGTATTTGAGTTCAGGCAGTCTGGCTCCAGAGCCTGTGCTCTTTACCTTTGTTCTATGCAGGGAGATTATATTGTTTAGAGCAGACACAGAAGACTGGTTGGGTTAAAAAAAATTATACTCTGCCACTAACCAGTTGTGTGACTTTGAAGAATGAACCTCTCTGTCTCAATTATCTCTTCTGCAAAGTGCTTATGAAAATAGTAATAAAAGTATCTCATTAGGATTTTTTAAGGATAAATAAGATATGTAAAGCATTTAAAACAGTGTCTGGTATATGATTAGCATTATCTAAATCTTAGCTAATACTGCACAATCTACTTCATATTATAATTGGCCAGGAGAAGGACTGTCTGCCCTGAAAGCAACAACCTGGTCATCTCAGAAAAATCAATCAGGCATTTTCAAAATTTCTCTGCTACCTGCATTCATTTTTTAGCAGAATACCAAGTGAGATAGCCCTTTTCCAGTTGTTCTGTTTAATTGAACAATTAGGATTAAAGGGCAGTATTTACTTTAAGGAGTTCTCCTATAAGTATATTAACCCTACTCTTTAAATTGGTCTTCCATGGACCTTTTTATTTTCTCATTGATATTAGCAAATTCAAAGTCATTGTTTTATTCACTTGTTAAATGATTTTTTTCCTAAAGGTGAGAATACCAAGAAAGTTTAAAAGGACACCTGAAAAATCACAGTAACAGGTCATATCGGAATAGAGATTATTATTGAAATGTACTTAATGTATTCTTTTTCCATGAATTTTGTTGTCATAAAACCTTCTTGATAGAACTAAGTTATTTGTTTTGGCTCTAAAAGTTACCCATGCTTTACGAGTACTAGGGAATCATAACATAGAGGATAGAGTACACAGTGACACAGATCTGGATTTTAATCTTGGGTGTATTAATTATTACTTGTATGACTTTGAACAAATTGTTTTAATGTTTTTGAGTTTCTGTTTCTTAGTAAGCATTGAATAAATATCTGTTTTATAGGCCGGTTTTGAGGATTAAAAGAGTAAATTAATATAAAATATCTAATGTATGTGTGTGTGCGCTCAGTTGCACGGTTATGTCCGACTCTTTGTGACCTCCATGGACTTCAGCCTGCCAGACTCCTCTCTCCGTGGGATTTTCCAGGCAAGGATACTGGAGTGAGTTGCCATTTCCTACTCAAGGGGATCTTCCTGATCCAGGAATTGAACCTGTGTCTCCTGTATCTTCTGCATTGGCAGGCAGGCTCTTTCCACTGAGCCACCTGGGAAACCTGGAAATAAAGTACGCCAACTTACATAAAGTTTCCTGAATATTGAACATTATAATTCTTCCAGTCTTTGTTAGTGGGCTTCCTTGATGACTCAAGTCTTCCCTGGTGACTCATATGGTAAACAGTCCACCTGCAAGGCAGGAGACCCAGATTTGATCCCTGGGTTGGGAAGATCCCTGGAGGAGGAAATGGCAACCTACTCCATTATTCTTGCCTGGAGAATTCCATGAACAGAGGAGTCTGGTGGGTTATAGTCCATGGAGTTGCAAAGAGTTGGACATGACTGAGTGATTAACACTTTCACTGATGGCTCAAATGGTAAAGAATCTGCCTGCAGTGCTGAAGACTGGAGTTCAGTCCCTGGGTCAAGAAGATACCCTGGAGAAGGGAATGGCAACCCACTCCAGTATTCTTGCCTGGAGAATTCCATGGACAGAGGAGCCTGGAGGGCAACAGTCTATGGGGTCACAAAGAGTTGGGCATGACCTAGTGACACAGTCCTTGTTAGAGGATGTAAACTTTTAAAAGTTATTAATGTAGGAATTTTAATATTTCTTATTAATGCTCATAAATACTATGATGGAGAATAAAACGTTGGCTGAAATCAGGTGTTGGATTGTTTTTTGATTCTATTTATCCATTTTATCTCTACCTTTATTATTACAAAATCTAGGTTCTCTATTGGGATTGATAAGAGCACTTGATAACTTGAGTCAATAGTGTTTTATTAAATATGAAGACTTCTACAGTCATTCCTGAGTGTTTAATCTCAGTAGAATTTCACATAAATCAAGAAATAAATGGAAATCCTGATGAACTAAACATGGATTAATTCTTCAGGCATTTTTGGCAAAACTTGCAAACTTAATTCAGGTAATTAAATGTTTCTCACAGCTGTAGCTTCATCATCCTCTATTTATAATCTTTAACCTATTACACGGAGAAGGCAATGGCACCCCACTCCAGTACTCTTGCCTGAAAAATCCCATGGACAGAGGAGCCTGGTAGGCTGCAGTCCATGGGTCGCTAAGAATCGGGCATGACTGAGCGACTTTCCTTTCACTTTTCACTTTCATGCTTTGGAGAAGGAAATGGCAACCCACTCCAGTGTTCTTGCCTGGAGAATCCCAGGGATGGAGGAGCCTGGTGGGCTGCCGTCTAAGGGGTCACACAGAGTCGGACACGACTGAAGCGACTTAGCAGCAGCAGCAGCAGCAACCTATTACAAGCACTACATTGGATGCTTAATAAATGAAGTTCTAAAGAATGATAACTTTCAGAAAAATATGTTTACTGGTAGAATATAATGAATATATTTTATATAACTTTGCATGTTATTAGAAATGCCCATGTTGAACTTATTTATATTTTTATCAGCATTGCAAAATCCAAGTGTATATAATTTATTAATATACCTATTAAACTATACTTTATAGATGACAATTTTTCTAAATTTTATAAGCATTAATATTGTACAAAAATAAATTACAATGCATTATTTTTTGCTAATTATTGAGGTATTGAAAAATGGAGTAAAGTGGGGGATTATATTCAAAGATGTATAGTTCCACATCTGAATTTAAAGAAATTAATCCAGGAAAATATGGGTAAGGTTATAAAAATGTAGGTGGACAAAATTTTATAGTTCAGGAAACAGACAAGGAAAGAGATTAAAATCATATAGTTTTTACAGGTATTGATGAGATTTCTTTAGACTACATATATGAAAACTGAGTCTTGGACTTATTCAGAGTTGTAAAACTAGCAAATAACATTTAGTGATTGAAACTCATATTTTACAATTTTAAGCCAGTGTTTTTTGTTCAATATCAAACTGTAGAAAGAATAAACTTCAGTGTCTTTGTATCACATTTTAAAAGGTTTACCCCTCTTACCAACTTTGTTTTTATTCTGAAGATTGTCAGTAAAAAGGGTTTTGATGATTTTTATTTCTAATAATAAATTTTGAAACTCAGCAGTGGCCACAGGACTGGAAAAGGTGTTTTCATTCCAGTCGCAAAGAAAGGTAATGACAAAGAATGCTCAAACTACCACACAATTGCACTCATCTTACACGCTAGTAACTGCTGCTGCTGCTAAGTCACATCAGTCATGTCTGACTCTGTGCGACCCCATAGACAGCAGCCCACCAGGCTCCCATCCTGGGATTCTCCAGGCAAGAATACTGGAGTGGGTTGCCATTTCCTTCTCCAGTGCATGAACATGAAAAGTGAAAGTGAAGTCACTCAGTTGAGTTCGACTTCACGACCCCGTGGACTGTAGCCTACCAGACTCCTCTGTCCATGGGATTTTCAGGCAAGGTACTGGAGTGGGGTGCAATTGCCTTCTCCGCACATGCTAGTAAAGTAATGCTTAAAATTCTCCAAGCCAGGCTTCAACAATATGTGAACCGTGAACTTCCTGATGTTCAAGCTGGTTTTAGAAAAGGCAGAGGAACCAGAGATCAAATTGCTAACATCTGCTGGATCATGGAAAAAGCAAGAGAGTTCCAGAAAAACATCAATTTCTGCTTTATTGACTATGCCAAAGCCCTTGACTCTGTGGATTACAATAAACTGTGAAAAATTCTGAAAGAGATGAGAATACCATGTTTTTTAGATTCCACTTATAAGTGATATCATATGATATTTGTCTTTCTGATTTACTTCATTTAGGATGATAATCTCTAGATCCATCCGTGTTGTTTCAAATTGCATTATTTCATTTTTTATGGCTGAGTAGTATTCATATGTACTATATCTTCTTTATATGTTCCACTATTGGTGGACATTTAGGTTGTTTCCTTGTCTTGGCTATTGTAAATAGTGCTTCAGTGAACTTTGGGGTGCATGTATCTTTTAGAATTATTGTTTTCTCCAGATATATGCCCAGGAGTAGGATTGCTGGATCATATGGTAGTTCTATTTTTAGTTTTTAAAGGAGCATACACAATGTTCTCTGCAGTGGTTTTACCAATTTACATTCCCACCAACAGTTTAGGAGGGTTCCCAGTTATCCACACCCTCTCCAGTGTTTGTTGCTTATAGAATTTTTGATCATGGCCATTCATACTGGGAGCTGACTGTGGCTCAGATCATGAATTCCTTATTGCAAAATTCAGGCTTAAATTGAAGAAAGTAGGGAAAACCACTAGACAATTCAGGTATGATCTAAATCAAATCCCTTAAGGTTATACAGTGAAAGTGACAAATAGATTCAAGAGATGAGATCTGATAGACAATGCCTGAAGAACTACAGATGGATGGAGGTTTGTGACATTGTACAGGAGGCAGTAATCAAGACCATCCCCAACAAAAAGAAATGCAAAAAGGCAAAATGGTTTTCTGAGGAGACCTTAAAAATAGCTGAAAAAAGAAGAGAAACTAAAGGCAGAGGAGAAAAGGAAAGATATACCCATTTGAATGCACAGTTCCAAAAAATAGCAAGGAGATATAAGAAAGCCCTCCTCAGTGATCAATGAAAAGAAATAGAGGAAAACAATAGAATAGGAAAGACTAGAGATCTCTTCAAGAAAATTATAGATACGGAGGGAATATTTCATGCAAAGATGGACACAATAAAGGACAGAAATGGTATGGACCTAATAGAAGCAGAAGATATTAAGAAGAGGTGGCAAGAATATACAGAAGAGCTATACAAAAAAGATCTTCATGACTCAGATAACCACAATGGTGTGGTCACTCACCTAGAGCCAGACATCCTGGAATGTGAAGTCAAGTGGGCCTTAGGAAGCATTACTGCAAACAAAGCTAGTGGAGGTAATGGAATTCCATTTGAGCTATTTCAAATCTTAAAAGATGATGCTGTGAAAGTGCTACACTCAATATATCAGCAAATTTGGAAAACTCAGCAGTGGCTACAGGACTGGAAAATATCAGTTTCATTCCAATCCCAAAGAAGATCACTGCCAAAGACTGTTCAAACTACCGCACAATTGGACTCATCTCACATGCTAAGCAAAGTAATGCTCAAAATTTTCCAAGCCAGTTTTCAACAGTACATGAACCACAAACTTCCAGATGTTCAAGCTGGATTTAGAAAAGGAAGAGGAACCAGAGATAAATTGCCAACATCTTTTGGATGGTTGAAAAAGTAAGAGAGTTCCAGAAGAACATCAACTTCTGCTTTAATGACTATGCCAAAGCCTTTGACTGTGTGGATCACAACAAACTGTGGAAAATTCTGAAAGAGATGGGACTACCAGAACACCTGACCTGCCTCCTGAGAAATCTGTATGCAGGTCAAGAAGCAACAGTTAAAACTGGACATGGAACAACAGCCTGGTTCCAATTTGGGAAAGGAGTACATCAAGGATGTATTGATGACAATATTGTCACCTTGCTTATTTAACGTGTATGCAGAGTACATCATGAGAAATGCTGGACTGTTTGAAGCACAAGCTGGAATCAAGATTGCTGGGAGAAATATCAATAACCTCAGATATGCAGATGACACCACACTTATGGCAGAAAGCGAAGAATAAGAACTAAAAGAGCCTCTTGATAAAAGTGAAAGAGGAGAGTTTAAAAATTGGCTTAAAACTCAACATTCAGAAAACTAAGACCATGGCATCTGGTCCCATCACTTCATGCAAAAAGATAGGGAAATAAGGGAAATAGTGAGAGATTTTATTTTCTTGGACTCCAAAATCACTGCAGATGATGACTGCAGCCATGAAATTAAAAGACATGTCCTGCTTGGAAGAAAAGCTATGACCAACCTAGAAAGCATATTAAAAAGCAGTGACATTACTTGGCTGATGAAGATCTGTCTAGTCAAGTCAATGGTTTTTCCAATAGTTATGTATGGATGTGAGAGTTGGACTATAAAGAAAGTTGAGTGCCGAAAAATTGATGCTTTTGAAAAATTGATGTGTTGGAGAAGACTCTTGAGAGTCCCTTGGACAGCATCAAACCAGATATCAAGCCAGTCAATCCTACAGGAAATCACTCCTGAATATTAATTGGCAGGCCTAATGCTGAAGCTGAAACTCCAATACTTTGGCTGCCTGATTCAAAGAACTGAGTCATTGGAAAAAACCCTGTTGCCAGGAAAGATTGAAGGCAAGAAGAGAAGGAGAAGACAGGATGAGATGGCTGGATGGCATCACTGACTTGATGGACATGAGTTTGAGCAAACTCCAGGAGTTGGTGATGGACAGGGAAGCGTGGTGTGCTGCAGTCCATGAGGTTGCAGAGAGTCATACACATCTAAGCAACTGAACCAAACTGAACTGATTCATACTGATGTGAGGTGATACCTCACTGTAGTTTTGATGTGCATTTTTCTAGTAACTACTGATTTTGAGCATATGCTTGTGGCCATCTGTATGTCTTCTTTGGAGAAATGTCTATGTAGATCTTCTGCCTATTTTTTGTCGGGGTTTTTTGTTTTTTAATCTAGAGTTGTTTGAGCTGTTTATCCTTCCTTTTCTTAATGTTGTGTAACACATTGATTTATGAATATTAAGCCATCCTTGTATTCCCTGGAATAAGTCTAACTTGATCGTAATGTATGACATTTCTTATATATTGTTGGATTTTGGTTTGCTTATATATATATATATATAAACTTTGGCCAGTAATTTTATTTTTTTGTAGTATTTGTATTTTTTTTGTTTGTTTCAAGGTAACGGTGGCCTCATAGAATGAATTTGGGAGTACATCATCTTCTTGAATTTTTTGGAATAATTTGAAAGGAATGGGTAATAAATCTTTTTGAAAATCTTGTTTATTTCTGCTTTCGTTGCATTTTTTTTTTCTTTTTTTGGTGTCAGATTCAAAAAAACCATTGCCAAGACCCATGTTGAGAAGCATATCTTCTATGTTTTATTTAGTAGTTTTTTTTGGTTCCAGGTTTTACATTTAAGTCTTTAATCCATTTTTAGTTAATTTTTGGTCATGGTGTAGATAGTGGTGTAGTTTCATTATTTTGTAACCAGTTTTCTCAACATAATTTGTTGAAGAGACTGTCCTTTCCCATTTATATCCTTGGCTCCCTTGTTATACATTAATTGACCATACATGCATGAGTTTATTCCTGGGCTTTCTTTTTTGGTTCCACTGGGGTGTGTGTCTGAATTTTTACCAATACCATACTGTTTGGATTACTATAGCTTTGTAATCTACTTTGAAATCAGGAAATGTGATACCTCCTGCTTTGTTTTTCTTTCTCCATTTTGCTTTGGTTCTTTGGAGTCTGTTTTAGTTTCATACAAATTTTAGGATTTTTTGTTCCATTTCTGTGAAAAATACCATTCAAATTTTGATAGAGATTGTACTGAATCTGTGGATTGCTTTGGGTATGAACATTTTAACAATATTAATTCTAATCCATGAAGCATGATGTGCCTTTCCATTTATTATGTCTTCTTCAATTTCTTTCATCAGTGTTTATAGGTTTCCATTTAAACCTTGATTAAATTCATCTGTTAGGTATTTATTCTTTTTGATGGTGTAAGTGGAATTGTTTTCTTACATTCTCTTTCTGAAAGTACATTATTACTGTATATAAATGCAGCTGATTTTTATATATTGATTTTGTATCCTGCAACTTTACAGAATTTATTTATTAGTTCCAACTTTTTTTTTTTTTTTTTGTGAGTCTTTAGGGTTTCCTATGTATGATAACAGGCTTCCCTGGTAGCTCAGCTGGTAAAGAATCTGCCTGCATTGCAGGAGACCCCAGTTTGATTACTGGTTTGGGAAGATCCCCTGGAGAAAGGATAGGGTACCTACTCCAGTATTCTGGGGCTTCCCTGGTGGCTCAGACAGTAAAGAATCTACCTAAATGGGGGAGACCTGATTTTGATCTCTGGGTTGGGAAGATCCCCTGGAGGAGGGCATGGCAACCCACTCCAGTATTCTTGCCTGGAGAATCCCCATGGACAGAGGAGCCTGGTGGTCACAGTCCATGAGGTTGCAAAGAGTTGGACGTGACTGAGCAACCAAACCAGCACAGCACATGTATGGTATCATGTCATCTGCAAATAGTGACAGTTTTACTTCTTCCTTTCCAGTTTGCAAGCCTTAAATTTATTTTTATTGACTAATTTCTCTGACTAGGACCCAAAAACCTACTTTTTATAAATTCTATTTTATCCTAGATTTCAGAAGCTTACAAAGCAATAGTTCTTTACAAATCATATCTCATTATTTTCAAGATATTCTGCCTCATTTTATTGGGAACAATTTATAGATCACAAAATATTCTTAAATTACTAAGCTTCTCTGCTTGAGAGTAGCCCTAAAGAAGGCAGACATATAGGTATCATTCAAGGTTGTTAGCCTTGAAATGGCGTAGAGACAGTGAGTGTAGGATATTGACAACAGAGTGTTTGAAATGTTGGGATGTATAGCTAGGGAAAATAAACATATGTCAGTAAAGTTGAGGGCCAAATCAGGTAAAAGATAATGGAAGTAGATGGAAGGATAAGGGATTGGAGTCAGAAAGTTGTACTATATTATGGTATTCAGGTATTCACTAGACCATTTAGTTTTGTTTGTTTGGCTTTGGGATTTTTTTCACCATGGCTTGTGGCTTCTTGGATTTTAGTTTCCCAACAAAGGGTCAAACCTGTGCCCCCTGCAGTAGAAGCATGGAGTCCTAACCACTGGACTTAAGGGAATTCTCTAGAACATCTAGTTTAACTAGAGAAAAATAACGTCAAAGCTATGGTTTTTCCAGTAGTCATGTGTGGATGTGAGATTTGGACCATAAAGAAGGCTTAGTGCTGAATATTTGATGCTTTTGAACTGTGGTGTTGGAGAAGACTTTTAAAAGCCCCTTGGACAGCAAGGAGATCAAGCCAGTCAATCCTAAAGGAAATCAACCCTGAATATTCACGGGAAGGACTGACGTTGAAGCTGAAGTTCCAGAACTTTGGCCACCTTATGTGAAGAGCCGCCTCACTGGAAAAGACCCTGATACTGGGAAAGATTGAATGTAGAAGGAATAGGGGATGACAGAGGACCAGATGGTTGGATGGCATCACCTACTCAATGGACATGAGTTTGAGCAAACTCCAGGAGATGGAGAAAGACAGGGAAACCTGATGTACTGCAGTCAATGGAATCACAAAGAGTTGCACATGACTGAACAAAAACAAGAAGCAGCCTAATTACTGGATTGATTAAATTTTTGGCTGACTTGAATTAGAATTTTTCCTTGAGAATTCAAGATGGTGAATATAAATTAAGTAATATTAAAATACTTCCCAGTTTATTTGTATACAGTTGTGAAATTCGATACAGCAAACAGGGATATTCTCTATTTTACCAGCTTAGAGTATATTGTCATTTAAAAACTAATATAACCAAGTAAAATGCTAATAAAATAAAAGTATATTCGTGAAATAAAGTTTCAAAAGTGCTCATTGTCACTACTGATTTAAAGAGGAAAGTTTATGGTGAATAAGGAAAAAAATAACATCAAATATTCTGAGGTAAGATAGATTTATTCTTTTATAATTGCTTTCATGTTCACACACTTCTAGGAAAAAGAGCCATAATATAATGCTTTCTTCTTAATTTCCCATAAATGGAATGTTTACATTAACATACATTTAAAATTTTTCTGCTTCTAAGCTATCAAAGTTTATTTTCTTTTGAATAAATCATCAAAGACTTTGTCAAGTATTACTTTGTTTTTAATTAGAGTCCACAGATATTTATGAGACCAGTTGGTTTTTGTGGGGTTGAAAATTTTAAAATATAAATTGGCATTGAGAGTCTAATACATATTAAATTTATTATTGCAATTATACCACCATTCTTCATTAAATAAACCTTTTACTCCAGAGCACCTACTTGAGTGTTGTGTTGTTGTTATAGTTGACCTGTAGAGGTCACTATTAACAGGCAAATGAAAAGCCTGTTAGAATTACAGGTTAATATAGTTAAAACTTAAAATCTGTTTGTCCCAAATCACTGGAAAGACCATGGCAGTACTTTATATTAAGATATCATAGAAATATGACACAACTTTAAAATCAGAATAGTTTTAGATAAATTATAATAAAAATCAATGTTATTACTTGGATCAGTTAGCAACAATCTCATGATTTAAAACTTCCCATCTCTGCAATTACTTAAATTGAAAACAAAAAGTGACCCCACTAAATTGAGTTCTAATGATTTCCTATTATTTACTTATTTCTCTAATATTTAGTGTCAGAATATAGGGTAAAGACAGAGATGGAAACTGGATTCTGTTTGGACTCAAACCAAACATGAGCTGTATCTTTAGAAAGTGTAAATTTTACCCCATTTAAAAAAAAAAAAAAAAAAACCTGAGAAAATTCTAATAAAAAGTTATATAAAGTAACCATTTTTAATGTTTATTTAGCTGGACGGTAATCAAGTGGATATATCTAGGGAAAGATAGGAGAACTACTTAACAGAGAAACCACCCTTACCATGCAAATGCCAGTAAAACCTCCTTAAAATGAAGGGAATCTGTCATTTTGTGTAAATTCTCTTCTGCTTCCATAAACACAGCCGTAATCAATTAAAGACCCACTTGTGAAGGAGTCATTGTTTGCAGTTCCATTCAGACATTGCTGAGTTGTCTTTTAGACTGCCCATGCGGAAAGCCTGGTAAGGTGATGAGAAAGTTCAAAGCACCTAACTTTTCAATGTGGATTTTGTTATTGAGACTTCTCTATCTTTTTTATTCATTTTAAACTTTGGAGTGTAGTATGTGTTGATTGTTGATTCTAGGAAATGGAGGGGGCTTAAGAATGTAGCAAAGAATGAAAATGATCTAATGATATAATTCCATGTGACTTTCAGATTGCAGTGCCTCATAGATTAGTTCAAGAGACATCAGTGCTGAAAATGTTCACAAAGATAAATAATATTACTTTATCATAAGTCTTTTAGTACAAAGTAAGAGTGATTTCTCCAACACCAATAAGTCTTTCATTATTTTTTGTCATAGTCAGAATTTTATTTTTGTTCTCAACCTCTCCCTTACACTCTTAATTTAAGCTGGACATTATAATTGTATTATTATTGGTACCAATAAGTACTATTGGTACTAAAATGGTCAATATCCAATTTTGGTTGCTGGATTTGCGAGACTGGTGGAATTTCTTCAAAGATGTAGATGTAAAAATATTTCAGAGAGAATTTAGCATAAGTGATTTAAAGCATTAAGATAAAAAATGTCTCAATACAAATGATTTAATGCTATTGATATGTACTAAACTAGAGGGAGTAAAGAAATTACCCTCAGATTTGGGAATACAAGTTACTTAGTATATTAAAGTAAATTCTCATATGGTAAGCCTAAGGGCTAAGAAAGAAATGTCATAAGGTTAGTGTCAGGACCTCACCTTATCAGAGTGGGAATCTAACTTGTGGGTCACTTTTGATCCTTTGCTGTCTGGACAGAAACAGACCAACTTTCTCACCTGATTAGCTAAAGAATAATCTGGCATAGGTCTGGAAAGTCAAATTTAACCATATTTAGCAGGATAGTTAAACCAAATGTAAAAGATTTTGGGATGGAAATTAAGGAATGGAGAGATCTAACAAAAATGTTTGCTTTCCTAAGATCTCTTTGCTTTTCTAGATCAAATGGAGGAAACAGCTTTCCTTGGGACTACAATTTAATAAAACTACCACGTCTGTCACTGTTATGCAAGCACATAGCCTCTCTCTTTTCCTTGTGTGATAAATCTGGGGAGGTTATAAGGAAGAGCCTCAGTGTCCAGACCAGCCACTCTACAGATGACTCAGGACTACACCTTCACTAAATCCATTCATTACAGTGGCCCTAGTGGGAGTTACAAGTGAAGCCTGCCAATTAGACATTGGTAATGTGGACTCTACTTTAGGGAATTGGGCAAGACTGCCAGAATTCATTCCTGAACTTGAGCAGCCACAAAAGAGTATTTTTCTGTCGCCTGTAACTGATTCAAAACCGGGTCTCAAAAGGACAAGCTTCCTTTTGTGCACCATCTTTCCTGAAGTCCAACAACTAATAATGTTACAAACATCAGGTTTTTCACAAGATCACAAGAAACATCTGACGAAGGAGAAGCAAAGAAAAAAAATGTCATCTTTTGACTTGATTAGCCTCTGCTTTACTGTTTTCCAATTTTAGAACATTCTCTTTGGAAAATTATTTTGTGGTTATTTACCACAAATTAATGGTACCTATTTGTTAGATGAAAGATTAAATTGTGATATATCAAGGATAATAAAAAGTTTCCAGTATTTTTAGATGTTGATTAAAGCAGTTCATGTCAGGGTTAGTTCATATTCAAAACTGCTAGCACTTACCTTGAAAACGTATTCAGTACTTTCTTCTCTGCTAATAATCACATATAAAGGTGAATGCTTTGCCTTCAAGTTCACTAAACTTTTTTTTTTTTTAATTTTTATGTTTTAGTTAATTTGAATGCTTGGGGGATCTTTTGAAATTTTTTAAGAAGCAAAGGTAGATTTTCTTAACAAAGATCTTATTATTAGAATAAACAAATCTCAGAAAATTTCCAGGTCATTTTGTGGAAAATAACAGAGAGCTCTAAACATAGGAACATTAGATAGTAAAGCTCATAGAATCAGCCCCTGTAGACTTTAACAAGAAAGATTTGACTCTGTACCTTTATATCAAGTGTTGGTTTTTTTTTTTTTTCCTTTTTAAAGCAATGTACTCTTTTGGCTTCTAGTCCTAATTTTACTTCAGAAATTATTTTTAATGTGCTTCAGACAGGGGCCTTCTGTCCAGGTCTTGAATGCAAGTACTGTATTTTTGTTTTGTATTCTTGTACAAATATATTTTATTGGGAACCTATTTCAAAATGCTTGTTAAACATATGACCTTATTCACATGAATGCATTCAAATGCTGTAAATGTAGGGGCAGATGTTGGAACAGAGGAACCAATGTCTCATATTCATGGCTGCAGCTTACTGTCTGAGGCAAGAGGTTTCCTTCATCAGATCACTGCTAATGCACATGCTGCACTATGTACATGCTTCTTGCTGCTGTGACTCACACACACAGGCATGCACCCACACACACACACACACATGCACACACACACACACACACACACACACACACACTTCCCTATGATTTAAGGGGAAAAAAAACGCATCAGTCATAAAGCTCAGAAGTTGAAAGTAAGAGAGTAAGGCTGGGATAGTAACAGTTCAGAACTTGAATGAATTGCCAGTTTTCACCAAGTAACTGGCTGGCCTTCTCAGGCAGGCTCCAAATTCCTGTTGAAATGAAGACTTTCTTTCCTGGACTAGGCCTGGCATTCCTGGGAAACAATGGCCCTTTTCAAATAGGCTCTGAAATTTCACAGGTGAAGGGAGAGGGGCAGTCATTTGATCCCACCCACAAGAAGCCTGTTAGTATTTTACAAAGTGAAGACAGAGCATATCGTGGAAATGCATGCAAAGCTGGCTAGTGGCTAAGAACTGCAATCTAGACCCATAGTTCTGCAGATCTCTGTGAAATATGAATAAATTTCAACGTTCTGTCTTTGACTCACATTACAACTCTTTTTCTAGATTTTCTTAAGAGCGGTCTGCAAAACCACCAAAATAGGATTTTATTTCGTGTCTTGGAAAAGCAGTATTCTGGCTTGTCTTTAATTAGATATTGACATTAGAACTATAAAATAAAGAATTCAATTGCTGATATGTCTGTGTGTGTGATTTTGGAAGCCATACAAGGTAAAAATATCCCATAGATGTATAAACATACACCTATATAATTAAATACATACATATACACATGAATATCTGTAATGATTTTGTGTTGCTTCCAAAATGGTTTTAAGTAAGATCTCATTAAAATTCAATAATTTAAAAAATTCAAAAATATTCAGGTAAGTTTATAAATCATAAATGGAAGTGTAGACTAGGAATCCCCAACTACTGGGATCTAATGCCTGATGATCTGAGGTGGAGCTGATGTAATAATAATAGAAATAAGGTACACAGTAAATGTAATACAGTTGAATCATCCCAAAACCAACCCCTTCCCCCATTCCATGGAAAAATTATCTTCCACAAAACCAGTCCCTGATGCCAAAAAGGTTGGGAACTGATGGTATAGACAATATCAGTTTGAAAGAATTTGACCACACTGATCACCATACTTAGATGTACAATTCAGTTCATAGATTTTATGAAAACTTATATTTGAGCAGATGTTTCAATAATTGAATGAGATAAACTGAGAATTTTGGGACTCAGTTTCACGAATGAGAAAATTAATGGAAGTTCAGATTTATCATTAGTAAACTAGGAGTCTATGTACCTGTTCAGCAAGAGACTGAGTCTTTTCTTCTTTTTCACAATTCTGATAACTCCTCCAAGACTGATGACACACCCAGTATGTAACCTATCTTGAAGACTTATTTTGAACATGGATTACCAAAGACTCAGGAAGTAAAAACAAATAATAAATAGTTACAAATAATTATTGTAACAAATAATTAAAAATAATTATAAAACATAAATAATAAAACTATTTATGATTATCTGGTCATTATGTAACATTTTAATATTAAAAAATTTTTTTAAGTTGTTGCAGTTATTACATGATAATCTTTCCCCTACCCTCAGTGGCCTCAATTCTAGCAGCAATCAGAGTATTTTGAGCTTGTGTCTTTTTTTTTCCCCTGTGCTCAGTTATTCCAGTTGTGTCCGACTCTTTGTGACCCTATGGATTGTAGACTGACGTGGCTCCTTTGTCCATGGGATTCCCCAGATAACAATACTGGTGTGGTTGCCATGTCCTCCTCCAGGAGATCTTCCCAACTCAGGGATCAAACCCGTGTCTCCTGTGGCTCCTGCATTGCAGGGAGGGAGATTCTTTTGCCACTGAGCCATTTGGGATTGAACTTATGACAATATTGCTTCTGTTTTATGTTTTGGTTCTTTGGCCACAAGGCATGTGGGATCTTAGCTCCCTGACTAGGGATCAAACTAGTACCTCCTGCATTGGAAGGCAAAGTCTTAACCACTGGACAGCCATGGAATCTCAAGCTTATGTCTTATAAAAAGGGTGAAAGAGAAGAACAACAACAATACAACCAAAGTATCAGTGCTTGAGTTTCAAATGCAAAAATTGAAAAAAAAATTTTTAAGCACAAATGCAAAAAGCATGTTAAAAAAAAAGGTGCATTAATACATTAACACATCATCAATCAAAACCAGTTTCCCCAACCTACAAAGACAAATTTGAGGAGTGAGGAAGAGAAGAAATAAAGGGTAAAAAGTGTTTAGGGTAAAGGGTAAAGAAATAAAGGGTACAGAGTGCATCACTTGAGAAAATATTCTGGGTATCTGTTTCCCCGTCTCCTCTGGTTATAGAGAATTAACAATAGAACCAACTGTTAAATTTAGGATTCTAGAACTAAGAGACCTGATATTTCCCAAATGAAGTTTATAGATGCATCTAGCTTTAAGTCTGTCCTACTCCTCTACCCTTATTCAAACCTCTTCCCCCTTACATGGAGAGAAATAAAAGAGTGGAGGTGGATGAGGTGTTCAAAATACAGCACTAAGGTGACCCTATAGTATCTCTTGATCCATATACATATAGTAGCCCAGACAGCAGCAGAATGTTTTTCCAGTGAACTGAGAGCAACACAAATATGGTATAGAAAACCAACAGACTGGGGGAGACCAGTTTTCCCTAGTCCTTGGCCAGTTTTTCCTGCTAATCTGTGTGAAAATTCAACTCAACAGTTAATTAGTGAACAGATGTATATACCATGAAAATTATGTAAGTAAATAAATGACAGAATCTGCTTTTAAAAAGAATATAATTTATATTTTTAGGGGACATAAGACTATAATATTTATATAAATATGTATAATACAAAGCAGGATGTGATACATGCAGAACAGATTATTGAAATGGAATATTTTTACCTAATTTTGACTGAAGTAATAATTCAAGAGATATGAAATGAATATGAGACAGACCTTACCCTTTGCCCATTTGCTGAATATAAAAAGGAAAATCCAGAAACTCAGTTTTCTGATTTTTGAAACCCTCAGGTACTTCAAGGACATAAAAAACTGTCAGAATATAGAGAAGATGTTTTGAGAAAAATTTCTTTCAAGAAAGTGATGCAGTAAATCTCACCTTCTCTTTTCAGAAAGGTAATGTGGCTCTTCCTGTCAAAAAGAGTGGTCTTCAACAAGACCACTCAGAGAGCTTTATATGTGTTTCCTAACAATAAAAGGCCTTGCAACCTGGAGACAGATGCTTACCTGATCTATCTAAAGGATGAAAAAAAAAAAAAAAAACAATTAACTTCTTGGTGTAGAGCCAGGAGACTGTTGCTGTTGCTTTGAGACTAGCCTGTTCTAGAGCTTGGGGCAAAGGATGTGTGAATAGATCAGCTATGGGCCATGTGGGCAACAGCTGGGTAAAATCCATTTAAGGACTGTCCAAGATCAATAGGGATTGTTGAAGCTTCTTCGATAGTTTGAGGTTATGTAAGGAAAGGGACTTCCCTGGTGACTCAGATGGTAAAGAATCACCTGCAATGCAAGAGATGTAAAAGACATGGTTGCAATCCCTGGGTCAGAAGATTCCCTGAAGAAGGGAATGGCTATCCACTCCAGTATTCTTGCCTGGGAAATCCTATGGACAGAGAAGCCTGATGGGCTACAGTCCATAGGGTCACAAAGGTAGGACACTAGTGAGTGACTGACTAACACTTTCACTTTTTCAGTTTCATGGGACGGAAATCTCCAGGGAAGTTAGAGACTGATGGGATCCAGCCAAAGAATGAAAACCACAGCTATGAAAATCTACAAAATTCACAAAATCATCCCATAAGAGAGGAAATTTTGTCCCATAAAGAGACATTTGGCCAATGTCCAGCAGAGAATATGGCACAATCAATCAAAGGAAAATAATTTTATTCTCACTTTTCCTGCTTACTTTGACCCTGAAGGAATATGAGAAAGCTGATAACCTGTTAGTGAACAGGGAGACACGGAAGGAAAAAGAGCACAGGACCACTCTCATAGGTCTTGAGAAGATGAGAAATCTTAATTTGAATGCCTATTGAAACATTAATCAATAACCTGGAATGTATATGTTATAATTATTGAACTGACACAACCACCAAAACAAAATAAAAAGTTTTTAAAAATAAATAAGCAGAAAATTATTTTCCTGAAAAATGAAAAAGGGCATTGAAGATAAAACAGAATTGTGATTTTTTTTTACATCCTGTAAGTCTTGTGTTCTATATACTAATTGTATATCTTATAAAATATGTATGAAATTCTGTGCAGTCATGTATAGTGGATAGACTATTTCTACATCTGGGTTAGGGAACTATTTCTTATAATATAAAGATCACTGGATAAGGACTTGCTAAAGCACTGTTTTAGTCTTAGCTCTATCTACTTTTCTATACTGTGTCACCTTATGTATTATGTTTCACAGATTTTCTTAATCTCAACTTCTTCCCATGTAAGAGTAAAAATGTAATAATACCATATGAAATGCCTTTTCTTCTAAATGAGATCATTTAGAGCAAATGTGATGATGTAATGAATACATTTCAATATTAAGTACAATACATATGTAGTATTGTACAGGAAATGGCAGCCCACTCCAGTATTCTTGCCTGGAAAATCCCAAGGACCGCGGAGCCTGGTAGGCTACCGTCCGTGGGGTCGCAAAGAGTTGGACACGAATGAGCAACTTCACTTTCACTCTCAGGGAAAATTATGAACTCAAATTACTTTGTTAAAGAAAAGGCTTTAGTTTTTTATTTTTAAAATTTGTATTAATATGCATTTGAGACATTTTTTAAACACACAGCACAAACACACTTGACTTATGATTTATCATATTTTGTTTTTCATACTTTTTGATGGCATCTTAAAACAAGACTTTTTATATCAAGTTTAAATTGTAAAATAATTAAGAACATAATAGTAGGTTTCAAGAACATATAGTAATTACTAATGAACATGAGTACATGTAAACATACACATTATTATATACTAATATGAGTATATAATATATACTTATATTTAATATACTTGCTTCTTGGAAGAAAAGCCATGACAATACTAGACAGCGTATTAAAAAGCAGAGACATTACTTTACGGACAAAGGTCCTTGTGGTCAAAGTTCTGGTTCTTCCAGTAGTCATGTATGGATGTTAGAGTCAGACCATAAAGAAAGCTGAGCCCTGAAGAATTGATGCTTTCTAGCTGTGGTGTTGTTGAAGACTTTTAAGAGTCCTTTGGACAGCAAGGAGATCAATCCAGTCAATCCTAAAGGAAATCAACTCTGAATATTTGTTGGAAGGACTGATGGTGAAACTGAAGCTCCAATACTTTGGCCACTTGATGGGAAAAACCAACTCACTGGAAAAGACCTTGATACTGGGAAAGGTTGAAGGCAGGAGAAGGGGACAGCAGGGGATGAGATGATCATATGGCATCACCAACTCAATGGACATGAGTTTGAGCATGTCACCAACTCAAGGAGATGGTGAAGGACGGGGAAGCCTGGCGTGCAGTCCATAGGGTGGCAAAGAGTCAGACATGACTGAGTGACTGAACAACAACAGCAATATAATATATAGCATATGTATTCTTAGTTGTGTGTATATTGTGTTTGTATGTGTATATGCAGTGGCATATACACACAAGACTGTATATAAGCATGTGTAATAGTTAATTTAATTCTCATAATAACCCTGTGAAATCTATATGATTTTTTTCTGTATCAGAAAAAAATTGATTTTTACACATCAAGGAACCTGAAACACGTAAAGTTTAAATAACTTAGTCAAGGTCACACAGTAAATGATAAAGCCAGGAGTTATATCCAACACAGTAGCACCAGAATTTGTTCTCTGTAAGTATATATTTTATCCCCACTATGTAAAGAGAGGTACAATACAACTCATGTAGGAATTAGAAGGCAAGTGATTAAAAATTAGCTTTTGAAAGGTCAGTGTTTATGTAAGTGAAGATTAATAATTCAGCCAGGAAGTAGGAAACTAATAAGAATTGTCAGGGTTCTATTAGTCTCTTGTAAATGAGGATAGATGACTTCTCACTTATGTCACGTCAAGTAAGAGGAACATCAAGAAGAATACAAATAGAACTCAATAAATGCCCTTTGCAGCTTGGAATAGAGACATTCCCATGTCTGATTCACATCTAAGAAATCTAAACAACAAAGCCTGGCAAAAGCTGCTTATGGCTAAATATAATATAGGACCCTATCCTAGAAAAATGCTTTATTGTAATAAAAGTTTTATACAGGAAAAAAATAATTGAAAAATTTCACTTTGATTCAGTAAATTCTAGTTTGTTATTTTTATTATGAAAACAAAAAAGTATATGTTGTTTTACTCTTTTCTGTTTATTGATTTTTCTCCTTATTTGAAACATAGGTAAGCTGAAGAAATCAGATTTAGTGATTTGCAAATGCCAGTGAAAAAAAAGTCATGGCTGGAGAAATGTTGGCTAACAAACACATGAAAAGATGCTCAACATCACTCATTATCAGAGAAATGCAAATCAAAACCACAATGAGGTACCATTTCACACCAGTCAGAATGGCTGCAATCCAAAAGTCTACAAGCAATAAATGCTGGAGAGGATGTGGAGAAAAGGGAACCCTCTTACACTGTTTGTGGGAATGCAAACTAGTACAGCCACTATGGAGAACAGTGTGGAGATTCCTTAAAAAACTGGAAATAGAACTGCCATACGACCCATCAACGCCCCTGCTGGGCATACACACTGAGGAAACCAGAATTGAAAGAGACATGTGTACCCCAACGTTCATCGCAGCACTGTTTATAATAGCCAGGACGTGGAAGCAACCTAGATGTCCATCAGCAGATGAATGGATAAGAAAGCGGTGGTACATATACACAATGGAGTATTACTCAGCCATTAAAAAGAATACATTTGAATCAGTTCTAATGAGGTGGATGAAACTGGAGCCTATTATACAGAGTGAAGTAAGCCAGAAAGAAAAACACCAATACAGTATACTAATGCATATATATGGAATTTAGAAAGATGGTAACGATAACCCTGTATGTGAGACAGCAAAAGAGACACAGATGTATAGAACAGGCTTTTGGACTCTGTGGGAGAGTGAGAGGGTGGGACGATTTGGGGGAATGGCATTGAACATGTATAATATCATATAAGAAATGAATCTCCAGTCCAGGTTTGATACAGGATGCTTGGGGCTGGTGCACTGGGATGACCTGGAGGGATGGTATGGGGAAGGAGGTGGGAGGAGGGTTCAGGATGGGGAACACACGTACGCCTATGGAGGATTCATGTTGATACATGGCAGAACCAATACAATATTGTAAAGTAAAAATAAATAAATAAATAAAATAATTAATTAATTAAAGAAAAAAAAAAAAAAAAAGTCATGGCTGGAGCCAAGAATGTCTCACTATGAGACCATTGTCCTTTAATGTACTGTGAAATATGTTGCTTCTTTGAAAATATGACAGAGTCATTTCCTTGGGAAGAAGGACTGATGTAGATCTATGTAATCTTAACCATAAAGTTGGATTTACATTGTTTCAATGCCTTCCTCAAGTGACAATAAACATATCTTTAACATTATACAAACAATTTATAGGTGGTCTAAAATATGTTTGGACCCTGTTAAAATTGTTGGGAGGGAATAGTCCAGGTAGAAATATTTGCAAGACTTTTGTATTTAAATGTGCCTTAGAAGTGCCTTGAGAACCCCCCACACCACTGTGGGCCATCCCTGCAGGTTATTTTGTTCCTCCTACTGTCCTGTTAGACTTGATAATTAATATTTGTAAAACACTTTTGAAAGTTTGGTACACTTATAAATTATTTTCTTGTTCTTTTTGGATATAGCAATGAGTCTAGAGAAATAGAGATTGATAACTCGAAGAGAAATGACTTCAAATTCTCTCTGTGAGTGACAGCACAGTCTTGATATTGTGACTTTTCCCATCCCATTATTGAGTAGCCTTGAGTCAAATTGTTTTGGAAGGAAATAGATAGCAGTTGACCTTAGTCATTTGATTAGCTTCTCTTCCAGAGAAGTTCAGGAAGATTTTTTCATTGTAGTTCCTGGATATTATATAAAAATGCATCATGTTTAAGATTTCTTTGCCTTCCAGTGAGTTATAATCTAAAATGAGATTAGATCTTACTCAGTATTTTAGCATGGTACCATAAAATGATCTGGGGAAATTTGATATTTACAACTATATTTGTGAAGTGGGTCAGTTTGGAGATCAAATTTTTCATGCTACTTAAAGAACCAAATAAGGTATTTCAAGCATATTTATTCTAAAAGAATAGGATTGAAATCTTAATTAGCTTTCTCCATTGCATAGTTTTGGTTTTGTGTTATAGCCACTGTTCTTAATGAGTAGTTATGAAAAGAGAAAAATAAGACTTAGACTCTACCAGACCCCTTTCATTTGTACATGTATAATGGGTTCTTGGAAGGAAAGTTCTGACCAACCTAGATAGCATATTCAAAAGCAGAGACATTACTTTGCCAACAAAGGTCCGTCTAGTCAAGGCTATGGTTTTTCCAGTGGTCATGTATGGATGTGAAAGTTGAACTGTGAAGAAAGCTGAGTGCCAAAGAATTGATGCTTTTGAACTGTGGTGTTGGAGAAGACTCTTGAGAGTCCTTTGGACTGCAAAGAGATCAAACCAGTCAATCCTAAAGAAAACCAGTCCTGAACATTCATTGGAAGGACTGATACTGAAATTGAAACTCCAATACTTTGGACACCTGAAGTGAAGAACAGACTCACTGGAAAAGACTCTGATGCTGGGAAAGGTTGAAGGCAGGAAGAGAAGGGGATGACAGAAAATGAGATGGTTGGATGGCATCACTGACTCTATGGACATGAATTTGAGCAACCTCCAGGAGTTGGTGATGGACAGGGAAGCCTGGCGTGCTGCAGTCCATGGGGTTGCAAAGAGTTGGACATGACTGAGTGACTGAACTGAACTGAAATAGCTCTTTATATAGTCAAGTAAGTAAAATAATATGGGCAGATTATTCTCTTGAGCTCTTATATAATACCGGTTTTTAAGTGAAAAAAATATAAAAAATTACAAGATTTTAGAGAAGTATTTTGCTAGCCTCATCTGTAGTAAACCATACACTATAAAATATATTAGAAGGTGAATAGTTTAGTAAAGTTATCATAGCAATTCAAATATAACAAATACAAATTATTGACTGGAAAAAGAAGAACTGCATACTTTATTTCTTAATCTTAGAGTAAGTAAAGGCTATTGGGCTTTGAAAATTATGCTAAAATGTGGCACAATTAGCATAATAGATACTATCAGTATCTGACATGTAAAATATTGTGTATTTACTCATCAAAGAAAAGTTACTGTCTCTGAGTACATATATTTGATAGTTCTTTTTCTTTCTTTTATTTATTTATTTTACCACTTGTGTATGGTTTGGGAAGGAGGTCTGATAGATAGTTTACACTGTACCATTTGGAGTTAAAGGTACCTGGATTTGAGTCTTACACTATGTACCAATTTATTGTGTGGCTAACAGTAAAGGAGGATGATAGGGACTTCCCTGGTGGCCCAGTGGTTAAGAATTCTCCTTCCAATGCAGAAGATACTGGTTTGATCCCTGGTTAGGGAGTCAAGAACCCACATGGCTCGAGGCCAAAAACCAAAGCATGAAAAGATAAAAGAATCAATATTATAACAAATTTAATAAAGACTTTAAAAATGACTTGCATCAACAAAAATCTTAGAAAAAAGTGGGGTAAATAATAATGCTACTTTTTCATAGTAGCATACAGTTTATCTTTCATACAGTTTATCTTCATTCAGAATATTGTAAACATCCCCTTTTGTCATCCATTGTAGGGAACAATGATGATACATGGGCTACAGTGATAATAAATATCAACCAAAACATGCTTACACATGTAAACTAACCCTCTTAGAACATTATTTTAAAATGTAAGAATATAAATATGTTTTTAATAACTTTTAAAATTTTAGAACAATTTTAGATTTACAGAATTATCACATGGATAGTACAGTATTCTGTATACTCTACACCCTACTTCATCTATTATCAGCATCTTATATTAGTATTCAAACTTTATTATAATTAACTAATCAACACTGACACATTTTTATTAACTAAATTTCATACTTCATTCACATTAGTCAGTTTTTCCCTGATTTTCTTTTTCTGATCCTATCTAGGATATCACATTACATTTACTTGGCATATCTCCTTAGGCTCTTAGCAAACACACTCTTCCAATGACAAAAGAGAAGACTCTACACATGGACATCACCAGAAGGTCAATATCAAAATCAGAATGATTATATTCTTTGCAGCCAAAGATGGAGAAATTCTATACAATCAAAAAAAAAAAAAAAAGACCAGGATGTGACTGTGGCTAGATCATGAGCTCCTTATTGCAAAATTCAGACTTAAATTGAAGAAAGTAGGGAAAACCACTAGATCATTCAGGTATGACCTAAATCAAATCCCTTATGCTTATACAGTGGAAGTGACAAATAGATTTAGGGGTTAGATCTGATAGACAGAGTGCTGGAAGAACTATGGATGGAGGTTCTTGAGATTGTACAGGAGGCAGTGATCAAGAATATCCCCAAGAAAAAGAAATGCAAAAGAGCAAAATGATTGTCTGAGGAGGCCTTACAAATAGCTGAGAAAAGAAAAGAAGCTAAAGGCAGAGGAGAAAAGGAAAAATATATCCATTTGAATGCAGAGTTCCAAAGAATAGTAAGGAGATATAAGAAAGCCTTTCTCAGTGATCGATGCAAAGAAATAGAGGAAAACAGTAGAATGGAAAGGTTAGAGATCTCCTCAAGAAAATTAGAGACTGAGGGAACATTACATGCAAAGATGAACACAAAAAAGGACGGAAATGGTATGGACCTAACAGAAGCAGAAGATATTAGGAAGAGGTGGCAAGAATACACAGAACTATGCAAAAAGCCTTCATGACCCAGATAACCATGATGGTGTGATCACTCACCTAGAATCACACTACCTGGAATGCGAAGTCAAGTGGGCCTTAGGAAGCATCACTATGAACAAAGCTAGTGCAGGTGATGGAATTCCCGTTAAGCTATTTCAAATTCTAAAAGATAATGCTGTGAAAGTGCTGCACGCAATATGTCAGCAAATTTGGAAAACTCAGCTGTGGCCACAGGACTGGAAAAGATCAGTTTTCATTCCATTCACAAAGAAGGCCACTGCCAAAGAATGTTCAAACCAGCACACAACTGCACTCACCTCCCATGTTAGCAAAGTAATGCTCAAAATTCTCCAAGCTAGGCTTCAACAGTACATGAACCATGAACTTCCAGATGTTCAAGTTGGATTTAGAAAAGGCAGAGGAACCAGAGGTCAAATTGCCAACATCCGCTGGATCATCAACAAAGCAAGAAAGTTCCAGAAGAACATCTACTTCTGCTTTAATGACTATGCCAAAGCCTTTGTGTGGATCACAACAAATTGTGGAAAATTTGTAAAGAGCAGAGAATATCAGACCACCTGACCTGTCTCTTGAGAAATCTGTATGCAGGTCAAGAAGCAAGAGTTAAAACCAGACATGGAACAACCTATTGTTTCCCGATTGGGAAAGAGTATGTCAAGGCTGTATATTGTTGCCCTGCTTATTTAATTTATATGCAGAGTACATCATGTGAAATGCTGGCTGGATGAAGCACAAGCTGGAATCAAGATTGTTGGGAGAAATATCAGTAACCTCAGATATGCAGACGACACCACCCTTATGGCAGAAAGTGAAGAAGAACTAAAGAGTCTCTTGATAAAAGTGAAAGAGGAAAGTGAAAATGCTGGCTTAAAACTCAACATTCAAAAAACAAAGATCATGGCATCCGATCCCATCACTTCATGGCAAATAGGTGGGGAAACAATGGAAACAGTGAGACACTTTATTTTCCAAAATCACTGCAGATGGTTACTATAGCCATGAAATTAAAAGATGCTTGCTCCTTGGAGGAAAAGCTATGATGAACCTAGACAGTATATCAAAAAGCAGAGATACTGCTTTGCTGAAAAAGTCTGTCTAGTCAAATTATGGTTTTTCCAGTAGTTGTGTATGGATGTGAGAGTTGGGCTATAAAGAAAGCTGAGCACCAAAGAATTGATGGTTTTGAACTGTGGTGTTGGAGAAGACTCTTGGGAGTCCCTAGGACTGCAAGGAGATCCAACCGGTCTATCCTAAAGGAGATCAGTCTTGGGTGTTCACTGGAAAGACTGTTGTTGAAGCTGAAACTCTGATACTTTGGCCACCTGATGTGAAGAACTGACTCACTATAAAAACCTTGATGCTGGGAACGATTAAAGGCAGGAGGAGAAGGGGATGACAGAAGATGAGATGGTTGGATGGCATCACTGACTCGATGGACATGAGTTTGAGCAAGTTCCACGAGTTGGTGAGGGATAGGGAAGCCTGGCATGCTGCAGTCCATGGGGTTGGAAGGAGTTGGACATGACTGAGTGACTGAAATGAACTGCATTTGTCATAACTCCTTAGGCTCCTCTTGTTTGTTACAGTTTCTAAAACTTTCTTTGTTTTTGGTGACCTTGACACTTTAAGAAATGTTGGTAAATTATTTTGAAAATAGAATGTCTCTCAGTTGAAATTGTTCTGATGTTTTTCTCATGTTTTCACTAGGATAATACTTTTTGGAGAAAATCACAGAGGTAAAGTGTCATTCTCATTATATCATTTTAGAACTACATACTATCAATATGATTTATCACTGTTGATGTTAACTTGATCACTTGGCTTAAGAGGATTTCAAGTTTCTCCACTGTAAAGTTATCTTTTTTTCCCTCTCCTTTTCTATGCTAGACTTTTTTTAAAAAGTCACTATGCACAGCCTATACTTAAGGAGTGAGGGGTTATATGCCTACTCTTTGAGGGTAGGGTATCTAAAAACAATTTTTAATTTTAGTAATAGCTATATATATACACATATACATATATAAATAAGTTTGAGTATTTTTATAGAAATTACAACACACATTAGAATATCATATATTGAAATATATAACAATTACTCTATATGGCAAATTTGTTTCTTCATTATTTATTTTTTAAAAATTTGTTTTTATCGGCATGAACTTATTGATTCTATTTTTGTTTTGGATTATAATCCAATACTATTTAACTTTATTATTCAAGTTTTTCTAGGATTTGGCCATTTGTACCTCTTCATTTGGCTCTGTATCCTTTCTATCATGACACCCATCATACCCATCAATGTAAGTTTTTTTAAAAAAATTTTCTTACTTTCTACACAACACAGATGATGTGTAGTTAGGCTCATCTTATGAATTTCCTCTCCCAGTTCTAGAATCAGCCATTTCTCGAAGGATCCCAGGTTCCTTTTGCTGGAAAATAGTGTTAGAACCTAAGCACTGAGCATTAAGAATGCTTATTGCTATTGGGCTGTCTAGACCCTCTCAACTGACAGAGTAAGATACATGTTTTTATATATGTTTTTGTGTGTATATGTGTATATATATATATGTGTGTATGTGTGTATCCATATGCATCTATAATAAGGGACACAAGAGCTTGTATGGTCTTCAATTCTAATCCATTATCACATGGATCACTGTAATTTCTTCTCCTTACCCATGTATAATCTCCCTCTTCAACAGTGAGAAACTTGGCTCTCATTATCTGCTATGTAATTAATTGTTTGATTGTTATATACATGTATTGTGGTTTCAAAATTTTTAATTTGTAGCCTTATCAGGAACAACTTCATCAAATAGAATATAGTGCTTATGTACAGTTCGTTTTGGCTTTAAGGCAAAGTCTCCACTCTTTCTAAAGTCTTAAGTCAATACTTATTTCTCTCACCCCCTTCAGAGAGGTTGATTTATACAGTAATTATGCATTGTTGTTGTTGTTGTTGTTCAGTCACCCGGTTGTGTCTGACTCTTTGAGATCCCACAGACTGCAGCATACCAGGCCTCCCTGTCCCTCACCATCTCCCAGAGTTTGCCCAAGTTCATGTTCATTGCATCGGTGATGTCATACAGCCATCTCATCCTCTGATGCCCTCTTCTCCTTCTGCCCTCAATCTTTCCCAGTGCCAAGGACTTTTCCATTGAGTCTTCTGTTCACATCAGATGACCAAAATATTGGAGCTACAGCTTAAGCATCAGTCCTTCCAGTCAGTATTCAGTGTTGATCTCCCTTGAGATTGACTGGTTTCATCTCCTTGCTATCCAAGGGACTTACAGGAGTCTTCTCCAGCACCACAGTTCAAAGGCATCAATTCTTTGGTGTTTTACCTTCTTTACATTCCAGCTCTCACAACTGTATGTGACCACTGGGAGGACCATAGCCTTGACTATACAGACCTTTGCTGGCAGAATAATGTCTCTGCTTTTCAACACACTGTCTATTTATATCTCCTGATATAAATTCTGTTTTTCATACTAGGATTCTCATATCTCCTATATTATTTTTTAAAATGTTCATCCATTACGTTTTTTTTTTTTTCTTTTTGGCTACAAGATTCACCCAATTTATTTGTGTAGGGTAATGGTTTTAGTATATTTAGAGAGGTTTTCAACCATCAGGACTTGTACCTCTTACTACAGCAGCAGTGGAAAAAATGGCAAAGTTTCCTGCATTGTGAGAATATCTGATGCTTTATTAGCCTTATCTACATATACCTGATTTCTACTTAATGAATAAAGGTATTTACACATGCTGAACTTCATGTTTTGGTGTCCCATATTTTACCCAATTTTGATGGACAGCTTGAATTACATAGTTACTTGTTCCATGGTCAAATATTCAATCTCACTTACATTCCAATAATAAACAATGAACTGTTTCTTAAAGGGAGAATAGTTACTTAACTAAAGAAGAAACTTGCTTCAAAGTCCATGAGACTGAGCTAAGATTTCCTTAATGAGAATTGCCAAAGGCTCCAATCAATCAGAGATATTTTGTGTATCACTTAATCTGGTCTCATGTCATCATGTGTTTGTGTGTGTGTTAGTTGTTCAGTCATTTCCAATGCTATGGACTGCAGCCTGCCAGGCATCTCTGCTCATGGAATTCTCCAGGCAAGAATACTGGAGTGGATTGCTATTTCCTTCTCTGGGGGTTCTTCCCAACCCAGAGATAACCCAAGTCTCCTGCATTGGGATCAGATTCTTTACCATCTGAGCTACGTGGAAAGCCCCAGTGGTCTTGTGGTAAAGCCATTTTCTCTGCATCTTGAACAGCTGGATAGATTTATTATATAGTACCTTCCCAAAAGACAAACCCCATGGATTTTACCTGTTTAATACTGTTAGGATGTTCATGGTGCAGGAACCTATCGATCAAAGAGGAACACTAGATTACTGGGTCACTAGATTATGGTATGCTCTGAATTATGGAAAGATGTAATAAATGCTTAGCAACATTAGCCAAAGTAATGTACAGTTAGAATGTAGCTTTTGATGAAGTCAAGAAGTTCATGGAGCAGTGTCTGAGAAAAGGCTACTAGACATATAACATAACTCAGAGCCTATCGTCATTTTCCAAATTGACCTACTAATATAGCGTTCTTCAAGTCATAGTTTCCTGCACCATGAACATCCTAAGGGGCTTCCCTGGTGACTCAGAAGGTAAAGAATCTGCCTGCAATGTGAGAGACCTGGGTTTGATCCCTGGGTCATAAAGATCTTCTGGAGAAGGGAATGGTGACCCACTCCAGTATTCTTTCCTGGAGAATTCCATGAGCAGAGGAGCCTGGCAGGCTACAGTCCATGGGGTCCCAAAGAGTCAGACATGACTGAGTGACTACACTTTCACTTTCAGAGACTAATATTTAGGATGAGGTTCAAGAATTAAAGGTACATATAAACCTTGTCCTTAATTTCTTGGACTGCCTGGGATATTTTTAAAAAGAAATAATTTTTTTAAATGTTGCTGTGCCATCATAAAAATATTCCTCAAAAAATCTCTCCTTCACATTAGTTTTAATTGTAGATTCTGTTGTATACCAGTTGATTTGGTGATTCTATTTGCAAAAGTAAAGAGCCTCTTGATGAAGGTGAAAGAGAGTGAAAAAACTGACTTAAAACTCAACATTCAAAAAACTGAGATCATGGCATCTGGTCCCATCACTTCATGGCAAATAGATGGGGAAACAATGGCAACAGTGACAGAGTTTATTTTCTTGGGATCCAAAATTACTGCAGATGGTGATTGCAACTGTGAAATTAAAAGACACTTGCTCCTTGGAAGAAAACCTATGACAAACCTAGACAGCATATTAAAAAGCAGAGACATTAGTTTGCCAACAAAGGTCCATATACTTAAATCTATGGTTTTTCCGGTAGTCATGTATGGATGTGAGAGTTGGACCATAAAGTAAGTTGAACACCAAAGAATTAATCGTTTTAAACTGTGGTGTTGGAGAAGACTCTTGGACAGTAAGGAGATCAAACCAGTCAATCCTATACGAAATCAACCTTGAATATTCATTGGAAGGACTGATGCTGAATGAAGCTCCAATATTTTGGCCACATGAGGTGAAGAACAGACTCATTGGAAAAGACCCTGCTTCTGGGAAAGATTGAAGGCAGGAGAAGGGGATGACAGAAGACAAGATGCTTGGATGGCATCACTGATTCAATGGATGTAAGTTTGGGCAAGCTCTGGGAGATGGTGAAGGACAGGGAATACTGGTGTGCCTCAGCCCATGGGGTCACAAAGAGTCAGACACAACTGAGTTACTGAACAACAGCAACAACAAAACCTTTTTTTAGGTCAAAATCTTTATGCTTTTTCTAACTGATAAAAACAAGGATCCACCAAGCTCCACCAAAGTTTACTAAAAAAGTGAGGAAATATCTCTCAAGCTTATTACTGGTTCTGTTGCAGAGATGTGGCCATGTAGAAATATATGGAGAAGGTAGTAAAGAAACAGGTAATAGAGTCATAATGGCCAATAATATTTGATCTATCAGATTTTAAGTAAAGAACTAGACAAGTTTAGAAAGAAAGAAAGAGAAGTTGCTCAGTTGTGTCTGACTCTTTGTAACCCTATGGACTGTAGCCTACCAGGCTCCTCGGTCCATGGGATTTTCCAGGCAAGAGTACTGGAGTGGCTTGCCATTTCCTTCTCTAGGGGATCTTCCTGACCTAGGGACTGAACCCAGGTCTCCAGCATTGCAGGCAGGTGCTTTACTGTCTGAGCCACCAGGGAAGCCTAGTTTTAGACTAGTTTAGCCAGACTGAATTTGTCTGGTAAAGAAGAACATTTTTAACAGAGCAAAGGTGAGACAGTAACCATTTTTTCCACTATGAAAAGCTATTTTTATTTTTGTTCTAGTCAACCTGTAAAGCCAATCCATGAAATGTTAACACTTCTGTGCATTTTTAAAATGGGTCTTTCTGTTTTGTCTCTAACAATGGGAATTCCATGAATGTCCCTAAGAGAAGATATATTTGGCTAGTGGGGCCCCTTGGTATTTCTCAGATCATAGCACCTACTCATACGGCCAGTATTGGGTGCCACTGGATTCTAAAAGCAGTATTTTTTTCTGAGGTGTGAACACTAGAGTTAAATGGGGGAAAAAATGACTTTCAGTTGAAACCTTCTCTCTTAAAATGACTTTTCCCTGATGATTTGAGCAAGTCTCTGTTTGCTGTCCTTCAAATCACCATCTATTATATGTCAACATATTTGGGTCAAAGCTGAGGTGAAGATAAGGGCCAAGAATACAGCTCAGTAGTTGTAATCCTACATATTTAATTAGTCTAGTATTTCTACTTTTCAGGTAATTTTTTAAAAAATGGTATTAGTAATACTGTGATGATTAATTTCATGTGTCAACTTGGCTGGGCTATGGGATGCCCAGATATTTGGTCAAATATTATTCTGGGTGTTATATATGGTGTTGTATCTGAGTGGGTAATGTTGTGCTATAGTACTCAAATCACTTTGTGACTCTTTGGGACTGTAGCACTCCAGGCTTCCCTGTCCTTCACTATCTCCCAGAGTGCTCAAACTCAAGTCCATTGAGTTGGTGATGCCATTCGACCATATCATCCTCTGTCAATCCTGTTCTCCTCCTGCCTTCAATATTTCCCAGCATCAGTGTCTTTTCCAATGAGTCACATCAGGTGGCCAAAATATTGAAGCTTCATTCAACATCAGTCCTTCTAATGAATATTCAGGGTTTATTTCCTTTAGGATTGACTGGTTTGATCTTCTTGCTGTCCAGGGAACTCTCAAGAATATTCTCCAACACCATAGTTCAAAAGCATCAGTTCTTCTTCAGTGCTCAACCTTCTTTATGATCCAACTCTAATATCCGAGCATGACTACTGTAAAAACCATGGCTTTGACTTTGTGGGCCTTTGTCAGCAAAATAATATCTCCGCTTTTTAATATGCTATCTAGGTCGATCATAGCTTTTCTTTCAATGAGTAAGTGTCTTTTAATTTCATGGCTGCAGTCACCACCTGCAGTGATTTTGGAGCCCAAGAAAATAAAGTCTCTCATTGTTTCCATTGTTTCCCATCTATTTGCCATGAAGTGATGGGACCAGATGCCATGATCTTAGTTTTCTGAATGTTGAGCTTTAAGCCAACCTTTTCACTCTCCTCTTTCACTTTCATCAAAAGGCTCTTTAGTTCTTCACTTTCTGCCCTAAGGGTGGTGTCATCTGCATATGTGAGGTTATTAATATTTCTCCTGGCAATCTTGATTCCAGCTTGAGATTTATCCAGCCCAGCATTTTCCATGATGTACTCTGCATAAAAGTTAAATAAGTAGAGCAACAATATACAGCCTTGATGTACTTCTTTCCCACTTTCGAACCAGTTTGTTGTTCCATGTCTGGTTCTAACTCTTACTTCTTGACTTACATACAGGTTTCTCAGGAGGAAGGTAAGGTGTTCTGGTATTCCCATCTCTTTCAGAATTTTCCAGTTTCTTGTGATCCACACAATCAAAGGCTTTCATGTAGTCAATGAAACAGAAGTAGATGTTTTTCTGAAACTCCCTTGCTTTTTCGATGATCCAGTGGATGTTGGCAATTTGATCTCTGGTTCCTCTGCCTTTCTAAATCCAGCTTGTACATCTGGAAATTCTTGGTTCACCTACTGTTGACGTTCTTGGAATTTTCCTGGTAAGAATAATGCAGTGGGTTACCATTTCTTCCTCCAGGGGATCTTTCCAACCCAGGGATTGAGCTCCTACCTCCTGCATTGCCTATTGATTCTTTTACCTCTGAGCCACCAAGGAAGCCCTTAGGGTAATATTAGATGAGATAAAGATTTAAATTGGTAGACTTGAGTAAAACCATTGACTTCCATATTTTGAGGCCTGAATGAAACAAAGAGCCCACCCTACCCTGAGCAAGAAAGAATTCTATAGCAGATGAACTTTGGACTTGAATTTATTTATTTATTTATTTTTTGCTTTGGACTTGAATTTAAATATCAGCTCTCCTGGGTTTCTAACCTGCCTGCCTACTCTACAAATATTAGGTGTGCTCCATCATCAGCAATCCAATTCATTATAATAAATATCTTTATATATCATATATTATATTGATATAATCAATTTACTTATATATATTTTATATAATGAATGTCTCTGTATAAATAAATATGAAATTCATGTCCATGTATCACTTCAAATTTAACTTGATAATAGTTTCTACAGGGCCTTCCTGTATAGCATCTCATTTAATCTCCACAAGCACCTTATGAGAGAGAGAGAGAGAAGGGGAGTCTCAAGGAGGGGTATATATTTATAATTATGGCTGATTTGAGTTTTTGTATGGCATAAACCAATACAACATTGTAAAAAATAAATTAAAAACAAGAAGAAGAGAAAATGTATTATCAATAATCTGATTTTACAGTTAGGCAAGAGAGACTTGGAGAGGTCATCTGAGTTATTCAAAACTTTACAGCCCATAGGCAAAAAAAATACTGGATTTGAACTCAGGTCTTCAGACTTCTAGTGTAGTTTTCATTCTATTGACTAGCTATTTAGCTGGAAAGCTATTAATAATCCTGATACTCAGGCCATACTTCAGATAAATTAAGTAAGAATGTGAGAGTCAGATGTCAGTAGTTTTAAAGATTCCAGGTGAATACAGTTTTGAACAAAGTTTAAAAACTACTAGTATTTTTAATTGGGAGAAGGCAATGGCAGCCCACTCTAGTACTCTTGCCTGGAAAATCCCGTGGATGGAGGAGCCTGGTAGGGTGCAGTCCATGGGGTTGCGAAGAGTCGGATATGATTGAGCGACCTCACTTTCACTTTTCACTTTCATGCATTGGAGAAGGAAATGGCAACCCACTCCAGTGTTCTTGTCTGGAGAATCCCAGGGATGGGTCAGCCTGGTGGGCTGCTGTCTATGGGGTACCACAGCATCAGACACGACTGAAGTGACTTAGCAGCAGCAGCAGCAGCAGCAGTCTTTTTAATTACTATTTTTCCTGAAGATTATTTACTCATTTTCAGGATTGTTTCTAAGGCATAATTAACACATATTCTCACTGATTTCTTACCATGAATTTTATTCACACAAGTGGAGGATGTTATCCCTAAACATAGAGACATAAATGTAATTAGTAGGCTTTTATCAGTGAAATCTCATATGCTAGAAATATGTGAAAGATAAACTGGCATTTATAAGTCCTATGAGAACTGATTAAATTCTTAGCTTACTAATTGTGTCAACCTAGTTAACAAGAAAAAGAAAAATGAAAACAAAAATACAATTCCTGAAAAAACTTTATCTTTTTAAGCCAAAATTCCTGCTTATTTCTTTTGGGAACTGCTTTCAAAGTTAGCTACTTATCTCGTTCTTTTATTATCATCTCTACCCCTGTTCTGTTTATTTCAAAGGATTTTTGCTAATAAGATTGGAGGAAACAAGCAACTTTTGCTATCAGTGGGTATGAAAGAAGGTCGTGGATATCGAATACACCACTCTGTTCTCTTTTGTAAATCAGGAGTCCAGGAATTCAGGCCTAATTTGGCAGGATTTTCTGTGCCCAGTAGGCTAAGAGAATTCAATTCAGAATATTCCAGGAAGTCTGTCCTCATTGGAACCAGAGACTGGTATGATAATGCTTTTGAGGTAGTCCAAGTGGGAAAATTCAATCAAAAGTCTAGGTTGGCTCATCAGGTACAGGTTTGTTATCAGCAACAAACTTCAAAGCTTCTGGCTCTAGTCAAAGGCATAGGTGTATTTGAAAAAATAATAAAAATTAAAAAACAAAAAACAAAAAAACAACTTCTTAATGGTTCTGGACAGGTGGGCCCTCTGAAAGAACCAGAAGTTGGTAACAAGGAAGATGGAATTCTGTGAGTGCAACTAGAGCAAGTTAGTATCTTACAACCAACCAACCAGAGAGTAATCCCTTAGAGCAAAAATGCAATTGAATCCTTATTGGTTTCTGGTGGGGTCTTTGAGTGTTTGATCACTGAAGTTCTAAAAAGTAAGGAGATAGCAGTGAGAACTCCCAGATGATTTATAAAAAATATCTCCCTGACATATTAAGTACTTTCATGAGATCTGGGAAGCAGAGGGTGGGAAGGGGGAGGTGGAATTTTCATTCTTTGTTTGCTCTAGTGAATTTGGGCAGGTCAATTTCGTTTTTTTAAGTAAAATCAGTAACATTTCAGCCTAAGAAAAACACATCTGTGTCTATAACAGATATCTCCTAGCAAATTTGATATGTGTAAACTTACTATACTAGAAAACCTCATAGAATAGTTAAGGTGAGTTGTAAGGGTAAATCTTTTTTTTTTTTTTTTTTTTTTTAGTATGGGTAAAATAAATTCTCTTGAATGTGACCCAAGATAAATCAGTTTTAAAGTATATTCTGCTCTAGCGTGACTAGGGATTATAGAATTAGCATTTGATTCAGAGTCAAAACATTTTCTCTTCTTGGCTCTACTGCTGATTAACTGTGCACTTTCAATTGGCTATGTCTCAATTTTCTAATCTATTTATAAATGGACATGGATATACTTTCTCTGCCATACTGCCATAGGTTAATGTAAGGGTCAAATATGAAAGTTCTTTGCCAAAAATGAAGTCTGAGGCATTATTTTTCATGCAATCTTTCTAAGCATACACTTTCACCTCTGTGTAAGAATGTAAAAATATCCACTTATTGCCTATGCTACCCTTTTGAAACAATGGTGTACATACTTCAGGAGATACACTGTGGCATGCTTTAATGTCAAAGGAAAAGCCCAGCATACTTTTACACAGTGTCAGTATCACATGAGTATTAGGGTAGAAGTTTGCTACTTTGATGAGTAATAAATATGTCCTTTATTGGTTATTAGCATATAAATTTCTCCCAAATTTTAAATATAACAAATGAGACTTCAAAATAATTTTAACTAGTGGCAGATAGCTTCAAGTATACTTCTAGAATCTTATGTTCCTCTTTGCTATTAGAGACAGTTAGGCAGGACAATTTGAGAAGCCCTAGCACTGTGTCAGATTTAATCTTTTTAATTTATTTATTTTTAATCAGAGAATAATTATTTTACAATGTTGTCTTGATTTCTGCCAAACATCAGTCAGCCAATACATATGCCCCATCCACCTTGAACCTCATTTCCACCTCGAACCTCCCATCCAACTCCCACCCCATCGTCAAATTTGAACTCTTCCATTTGGTATATAAGGCCATCTATAATACTGGTTCTAAGCGTCTATTGATTTTCATTTCTACATATTATGATTCAATATATGTTCTGATTGGTATATCTCCTCCTACTTGTTACAGAATGACTTCTGAGATTTCGTAAACAGTTTCAGTATTTGATAAACAGTTCCATAATATACTTGCATGCTTACCTTGAACTAATCTTGCTTTATCAGGTACCAAGAAAAGCGAACTCAGATCAGTTCAGTTCAGTCGCTCAGTTGTGTCCGACTCTTGCAACCCCATGAACCGCAGCACACCAGGCCTCCCTGTCCATCACCAACTCCCAGAGTTTACCCAAACTCATGTCCGTTGAGTCAGTGATGCCATCTAACCATCTCATCCTCTGTCGTCCCCTTCTCCTCCTGCCTTCAATCTTCCCCAACATCAGGGGCTTTTCCAATGAGTCAACTCTTCACATGAGGTGGCCAAAGTACTGGAGTTTCAGCTTCAACATCAGTCCTTCCAATGAACACCCAGGACTGATCTCCTTTAGGATGGACTGGTTGTATCTCCTTTCAGTCCAAGGGACTCTCAAGAGTCTTCTCCAACACCACAGTTCAAAAGCATCAATTCTTCGGTGCTCAGCTTTCTTTATAGTCCAACTCTCACATCCATACATGACCATTGAAAAAACCATAGCCTTGACTAGACGGACCTTTGTTGACAAAATAATCTCTCTGCTTTTCAATATGTTGTCTAGGTTGGTCATAACTCTCCTTCCAAGGAGTAAGCGTCTTTTAATTTCAGGGCAGAAGTCACCATCTGCAGTGATTTTGGAGACTAGAAAAATAAAGTCAGCCACTGTTTCCACTGTTTCCCCATCTATTTGCCATGAAGTGATAGGACTGGATGCCATGATCTTAGTTTTCTGAATGTTGAGTTTTAAGCCAAATTTTTCACTCTCTTTCACTTTCATCAAGAGGCTCTTTAGTTCTTCTTCACTTTCTGCCATAAGGATGGTGTCATCTGTATATCTGAGGTTATTGATATTTCTCCCAGCAATCTTGATTCCAGCTTGTGCTTCATTCAGCCCAGCATTTCTCATGATGTACTCTGCATAGAAGTTAAATAAGCAGGGTGACAATATACAGCCTTGACATACTCCTTTTCCTATTTGGAACCAGTCTGTTGTTCCATGTCCAGTTCTAACTGTTGCTTCCTGACCTGCATATAGGGTTCTCAAGAGGCAGGTCAGATGGTCTGGTATTCCCATCTCTTTCAGAATTTTCCACAGTTTATTGTGATCCACACAGTCAAAGGCTTTGGCATAGACAATAAAGCAGAAATAGATGTTTTTCTGGAACTCTCTTGCTTTTTCAATGATCCAGCTAATGTTGGCAATTTGATCTCTGGTTCCTCTGCCTTTTCTAAAACCAGCTTGAACATCTGGAATTTCACAGTTCACATATTGCTGAAGCCTGGCTTGGAGAATGTTGAGCATTACTTTACTAGCGTGTGAGATGAGTGCAATTGTGCAGTAGTTTGAACATTCTTTGGCATTGCCTTTCTTTGGGATTGGAATGAAAACTGACCTTTTCCAGTCCCGTGGCCACTGCTGAGTTTTCCAAATTTGCTGGCATATTGAGTGCAGCACTTTCACAGCATCATCTTTCAGGATTTGAAATAGCTCAACTGGAATTCCATCACCTCCACTAGCTTTGTTTGTGGTGCTGCTTTCTAAGGCCCACTTGAGTTCACATTCCAGGATGTCTGGACCCATTTATTTATTGGAGTGTGTGTGTATGAAAACTAAAAGATTTAAATGACACCAGTTACTCAGATCTTCCATTCTTCTACCCCTGGCTTTATGGCATAAGTTTCAAGGTCTGGGAATTCTTCCCCTCATGGTTAAAATTTTCTGTATCAACAATCATAATATGTTTTCTCATACCATAGTTTATCTTTCAGTATCCTCATCTTCCTTATATGTTAAGAAAAAATGAGTACAGATGAGTCTCAGGAAAACTCTATAACAGGATAGATGTTCATTTATGTTGTTGCATATATCAGTAGTTTCTTTTAATTACTGAATAGTAATTTCTTTGTATGCATATACATTAATTTGTTATTCACCTTTTGATGGACATTTGGGTCGATTTCATTGCTGGGTTATTATGAATGAAATTGTGATGGATCATCATGCAAACAATCTTTGTAGTATATACGATTTAGCTTCTCTTGGGTAAATAACATGGAGTGGAATTGGTAGTCAAATTGTAAATTTATGTATAACTTTAAAAGCTTTCTCTGAACAACTTTCCAAAATTTGTTTTATCATTTACACTCCCAACCAACAATGTATGAGAGTTCTGGTTGTTCCACATACTTCCCAATACATGGTGGTATCAGTTATTTTAATTTCACTCATTTTGGTTAATATATAGTAGTACCTTTTTGTGTTTTAATTTGCATTTGCATTTCTCTGATGATGCATTGAGCATCTTTTCTTGTGTTTATTAATAATTTGCATGTGTCCTTTGTGAGGTGTCTATTACATATTATATCTACTTTTAATTGACTTATTTGCCCTATTAATGCTGTGCTTAGTTGCTCAGTCATGTGACTGGACTATACTGGACTATACATGGACATCACATGGACTATAGCTGTTAGTCTTTTCTGTCCATGGGGATTCTCCATGCAAGAATACTGGAGTCGGTTGCCATGCCATCCTTCAGGGAATATTCTCAACTCAGGAAGCAAACCTATGTCTCCCACATTGCAGGTGAATTCTTTTCATTCTGAGTCACCAGGGAAGCCTGCCCTATTAATAATTTGCTTTATAGATACAGATTTTCTTTGACTTATGATGGGGTGATATCCCAATAAACCAATCTAAAGTTGAAAATATCCTAAATTGAAAGTGTGTTTGCTGCTGCTGCTAAGTCACTTCAGTCCTGTCTGACTCTGTGTGACCCCATATACGGCAGCCCATCAGACTCCCCCGTCCCTGGGATTCTCCAGGCAAGAAAACTGGAGTGGGTTGCCATTTCCTTCTCCAGTGTGTGAAAGCAAAAAGTGAAAGTGAAGTCGCTCAGTCGTGTCCGAACCTCAGCGGCCCCATGGACTACAGCCCACCAGGCTCCTCCGTCTGGGATTTTTCCAGGCAAGAGTACTGGAGTAGGGTGCCATTGCCTTCTCCAAAATTGCTGCCTAGACAAAGCTGTGATGTTTGGTAGATTAGATGTGTACTAAACACACTTTCAATTTTTGTGTGTAGTACACATCTAGTCTACCAAACATCACAGCTTTGTCTAGGCTGCCGTGAATGTTCTCAGAACACTTACATTAGCCAGGAGTTGGACAAAATCATCAACACAAGGCCTATTTTATAATAAAGTGTTGAATATTCCATGCAATTAATTGACTATTGTGTGTGTGTGTGTGTGTGTGTGTGTGCACACCTAGTTACTCAGTCGTGTCCAACTCTTTGCAGCCTTATGAACTATAGCCTGCCAGGCTCCTCTGTTCATGGAATTTTCCAGGCAAGAATACTGGAGCAGGTTGCCATTTCCAACTCCAGAGGATATTCCCAACCCAGGGATTGAACCCGCGTCTCTTGTGTTGATTGTTTGTATGGGTACAGAATGGTTGTAACTGTATTGGATGTTTACCCTCTTGAACTTGCAGCTGACTGGTAGTTGAGGCTCACTGACTCTGTCCAGCTTTGGAGAGGGTATCATTCCTACTGTACATGGCTAGCCTAGGAAAAGATCAAAATTCGGGAAAGATCAAAATTCAAAATGCCAAGTATGGTTTCTACTGAGTGTGTACTGCTCTTGCACTATTGTAAAGCCTGAAAATCATAAGTGGAACCACATTTTAAGTTGAAATATGTTAAGTTGCGAACTGTCTGTATATCAATCTGAGGAAGTAGAGAGAAATTTATTTAGTTCCCTTCCACAACCAAAATGGGTCTCCAGATGTTCACTTGGACAGACTGCTGCTCTTCCCACAGTGTCTTAAGATTTTATTCTGTAAAGAAGGATCCAGGTGAGACTTTCTAATGTCCCACAGCTAGATTGTTCCCCTCCACCACATCTTCACCAGCAAATTAAACCCTCTAGGCTTCAGCTCTGCCCATATGATGCTGTGTAGAAAGAGCACATGAAGGGATGTACACTCCCTTTGTGTTTCTGGCTCCAAGACACTGTATAATCTCATGCTATTCTACATTCAGATTTAAGCAGTTACAAATTTGGCTAAATTATTTTTATACATTTTTGAATGCCAGCTCCATCTCCTTCCTGAGTTCTGCCTTTGGTAAGCAATACTTATATCCTGTCTTTCTCTGGAAATGTTTGTCTTTCCTCAGATTTCAGGCTACTGGATTACCTTGCAACTTTAATTCGGATGAGTTCAAGAAATGTTATAATTTAATAAATCATTTGACTTTATCTAGATGTTAAGTTGATTACAACACTCTTTTTCACTTAATGCATACTAGGGACCAGAGACAGCAAATTCTTTAAACATTTAAATCATTTAAATTATCTCATATATGAAACTTGAGAAATTAACAAAATGTAAGAAGTATCTTATTAAACTCATTTATATCAGTGTTTAAATGTTTGGGAAATTCTAATTTGTTAAATTTTACATTTTTAAACTTTCAGTTTGAAAGAACAGTAGACTCACAGGAAGTTGCAAAAATAAAGAGTCCTGTGTACCTTTTACCTAGCTTCCCCAATGCTTATATTCCACCTAACTGTAGAATAATCTCAAAACCCATAAATTGATATTGGTAAATGTTCTTGTCTAAGTTACAAGCCTCATTCAGATTTATCAGCTTTTACTCAGCATATACTCATGTATGTGTGTGTGTAGCCCCATGCAATTTTACTTTGTATATAATTTTACTTTGTATATATGATAATTTTTCACTACCCTAAAGGAATTCCCTTATGCTAACCATTATGCCATCACTGTCTTTTGGCAAACACTAATCTATTTTTTTTTTTTTTTGAAGCATTTGTCATTTTCAAGACATTACATTTTGCCAAGAATGTTATATAAATGGGATAATATAGTATATAATCTTTTGATCTTGGCTTCTTATCCAAGTTGTTGTATGTATAAGTAGATTTCTTTGTGTTTCTGAGTAGTATTTCATTTTATGAATGTGCCACAGTTTGTTTACACATTCACGCGTAGAAGGATTTTTTTTCTTCCAGTTTTTGGTTGTTTTAAGTATCTGTTATGAGCATTTATGTGAAAGTGAGTTTTAATTTCCTTGGAATAAATGTGTAGGATTGCAAGTGTTGAGTCATATGATAAGTTATATAGTTTTATCAGAAACTACCAAGCAGGTTTCCTACACAGGGTAACTGTACCATTTTACATCCCACCAGCAATGTATTACAAATCTAGTTTCTTTGCAGCCTCATCAGTATTTGATATTTATCACTTTTAAATTGTAACCTCTTTAAAAGATTTATAGTGATACTCCATTGTGTTTTAATTTTTGTCTCCATAATGGCTAATGAACATCTTTCAATGTGCTATTTGCTATTTGCCATCTGTATATTTTCTTTGTATTTATGTCTTTTGCCATTTTCTAATTGAATCCTTTTCATCTTTTTGACTGTTTTTGTAATAGTTAATACATTCCTGATATATAGTTTGCAGATATTTTCTTTCAGTTTTTAATTTGTTTCTCATACACTTGATAGAGTCTTTTGCAGAGAAAAAATCTTTAATTTTAATGAAGTCCAATTTTTTTATTACATCCTTTTAGTGTATTGCATTTTTGCTGTCATGTCCAAGAATTCCTTTCCTAATCTTAGTTCTCAAAGTTTTTGTTTTCTTCATCTTTTCCCCAAAATTTTATAATTTTACATCTTTCAATTAAATCTGTGATCCATTTTGAGTTAATTTTTGTATACTATGTTAGATTTTATATCAAGGTTTATTTATTTATTTGGGCTAAGGACGTCTATCTAATTGCAGAAGCATCATCAGTTGAACTGAGTAAGAAATGGCAACCCACTTTAGTATTTTTGCCTGGAAAATTTCATGGACAGAGAATCATAACAAGCTACAGTCCATGGGGTCTCAAAGAGTCAGACTTGACTGAGCATGCATCAAGACCTGATTCCTGGTTCACAGATAGCCATCTTTTTTGCTATGCCCTCACATGGCCAAAAGCATGGGAGAACTCTTTTGGATCACTTCAGTTCAGTTCAGTTCAGTTCAGTCGCTCAGTCGTGTCCAACACTTTGCGACCCCATGAATTGCAGCACACCAGGCCTCTCTGTCCATCACAAACTCCCAGAGTTCACCCAAACTCATATCCATAGAGTTGGTGATGTCATCCAGCCATCTCATCCACTGTCGTCCCTTTCTCCTCCCGCCCCCAATCCCTCCCAGAATCAGAGTCTTTTCCAATGAGTCAACTCTTCGCATGAGGTGGCCAAAGTACTGGAGTTTCAGCTTTAGCGTCAGTCCTTCCAATGAACACCCAGGACTGATCTCTTTTAGGATGGACTGGTTGGATCTCCTTGCAGTCCAAGGGACTCTCAAGAGTCTTCTCCAATGCCACAGTTCAAAAGCATCAGTTCTTCTGTGCTCAGCTTTCTTCACAGTCCAACTCTCACATCCATACATGACCACAGGAAAAACCATAGCCTTGACTAGACGGACCTTTTTTGGCAAAGTAATGTCTCTGCTTTTGAATATGCTATCTAGGTTGGATCACTTCAGTTCAGTTCAGTTCAGTCGCTCAGTCGTGTCCAACTCTTTGCGAACCCATGAGTCGCAGCACACCAGGCCTCCCTGTCCATCACCAACTCCTGGAGTTCACTCAGACTCACGTCCATCGAGTCAGTGATGCCATCCAGCCATCTCATCTCTGTCGTCCCTTTCTGCTCCTGCCCCCAATCCCTCCCAGCATCAGAGTCTTTTTCAATGAGTCAACTCTTCGCATGAGGTGGCCAGGGACACTAATCCTATTTATCAGGGCTCCATCCTCATGACTTAATCACTCCAAAGCCTCATATCCATATACCATCAAAATGGGGGTTAGGAGTTCAAAATGTGAATTTTTTTGAACAGGGGACACAAATATACTGTCTCTAACACATAGTTTCTGAGGAGAAGTTGTATATAAATCTTATCTTTACTCCTCTATATGTAAGGCATTTTTTGTCTCTGGCTTCTTTCAGGATTTTTCATTTTTTATTGTCCTTAGGTTAAAATGATATGCCAATCTATAGGTTTTCTTTGGCATATATCCTGCTTGTATTCTCTGAGTATCCTAGATCTGTGGTTTGGTGTCTGATATTAATTTGGAGAAAATTCTCAATCATGAATGTTTTAAATATTCTGTATTTCTCTCTTCCTCTTCTGGTATTTCCATTACCTATATTTACACCTTTTGTAATATGTACCACAATTCTTCAATAGTTTGTTCTTTTATTTTGTTTTCTTGCAGGTTATGTTTGTTTTGGTCCTTTTTTCTCTGCTTTTTCATTATGTGAGCTTTCCACTGAGGTATCTTAGAACTTAGGAATTCGTTCTTTTTTTTTTTTTTGCCATGGAGATCTATTTATTTATTTTTTTTGATTTTTTAAAAATATGTTTATTTATTTTAATTGGAGGCTAATTACTTTACAATATTGTATTGGTTTTGCCATATATCAACATGAATCCACCACGAGTGTACACGTGTTCCCCATCCTGAACCCCCCTCCCACGTCCCTCCCCATACCATCCCTCTGGGTCATCCCAGTGCACCAGCCCCAAGCATCCTGTATCCTGCATCGAACCTAGACTGGTGATTCATTTCTTAAATGATATTATACATGTTTCAATGCCATTCTCCCAAATCATCCCACCCTCTCCCTCTCCCACAGAGTTCAAAAGATTGTTCTATACATCTCTTTTGCTTTCTCGCATACAGGGTTATCGTTACCATCTTTCTAAATTCCATATACATGCATTAGTATACTGTATTGGTGTTTTTCTTTCTGGCTTACTTCACTCTGTATAATAGGCTCCAGTTCATCCATCTGATTAGAACTGATTCAAATGTATTCTTTTTGATGGCTGAGTAATACTCCATTGTGTATATGTACCACTGCTTTCTTATCCATTCATTTGCTGATGGACATCAAGGTTCTTTTGCTTGTTCTTTTGCTTCCATGTCCTGGCCACTATAAACAGTGCTGCAATGAACTTTGGGGTTTACATGTCTCTTTCAATTCTGATTTCCTCGGTGTTTGCCCAGTAGTGGGATTGCTGGGTCATACGGCAGTTCTATTTCCAGTTTTTCAAGGAATTTCCACACTGTTCTCCATAGTGGCTGTACTAGTTTGCATTCCCACCAACAGTGCAAGAGGGTTCCCTTTTCTCCACATCCTCTCCAGCATTTATTGCTTGTAGACTTTTGGATAGCAGCTATTCTGACTGGTGTGAGATGCTACCTCATTGTGGTTTTGATTTGCATTTCTCTGATAATGAGTGATATTGAGCATCTTTTCATGTGTTTTTTAGCCATCTCTATGTCTTCTTTGGAGAAATGTCTGTTTAATTCTTTGGCCCATTTTTTGGTTGGGTCGTTTATTTGTCTGGAATTGAGCTGCAGGAGTTGCTTATATATTTTTGAGATTAGTTCTTTGTCAGTTGCTTCATTTGCTATTATTTTCTTCCATGCTGAAGGCTGTCTTTTCACCTTGCTTATAGTTTCCTTTGTTGTTCAGAAGCTTTTAATTTTAATTAGATCCCATTTGTTCATTTTTGCTTTTATTTCCAGTATTTGGGGGGTGGTTCATAGAGGATCCTGCTGTGATTTATGTCGGAGAGTGTTTTGCCTATGTTCTCCTCTAGGAGTTTTATAGTTTTTAGTCTTATGTTTAGATCTTTAATCTATTTTGAGTTTATTTTTGTGTATGGTGTTAGAAAGTGTTCTAGTTTCATTCTTTTACAAGTGATTGACCAGTTTTCCCAGCACCACTTGTTAAAGAGATTATCTTTTCTCCATTGTATATTCTTGCCTCCTTTTCAAAGATAAGGTGTCCGTAGGTGCATGGGTTTATCTCTGGGCTTTCTATTTTGTTCCATTGATCTATATTTCTGTCTTTTTGCCAGTACCATACTGTCTTGATGACTGTGGCTTTGTAGTAGAGCCTGAAGTCAGGCAGGTTCATTCCTCCAGTTCCATTCTTCTTTCTCAAGATTGCTTTGGCTATTCAAGGTTTTTTGTATTTCCATACAAATTGTGAAACTATTTGTCTAGCTTGATAGGGATTGCATTGCATCTATACATTGCTTTGGGTAGTATACTCATTTTCACTATATTGATTCTTCTGATCCATGAACATGATATATTTCTCCATATATTAGTGTCCTCTTTGATTTCTTTCACCAGTGTTTTACAGTTTTCTGTATATAGGTCTTTAGTTTCTTTAGGTAGATATATTCCTAAGTATTTTATTCTTTCCATTGCAATGGTGAAAGGAATTGTTTCCTTAATTTCTCTATTTTCTCATTATTAGTGTATAGGAATGCAAGGGATTTCTGTGTGTTGATTTTATATCCTGCAACTTTACTATATTCATTGATTAGTCCTAGTAATTTTTGGTGGAGTCTTTAGGGTTTTCTATGTAGGGGATCATGTCATCTGCAAACAGTGAGAGTTTTACTTCTTCTTTTCCAATTTGGATTCCTTTTATTTCTTTTTCTGCTCTGATTGCTGTGGCCAAAACTTCCAAAACTATGTTGAATAGTAGTGGTGAAAGTGGGCACCCTTGTCTTGTTCCTGACTTTAGGGGAAATGCTTTCAATTTTTCACCATTGAGGATAATGTTTGCTGTGGGTTTGTCATATATAGCTTCTATTATGTTGAGGTATGTTCCTTCTATTCCTGCTTTCTGGAGAGTTTTTATCATAAACGGATGTTGAATTTTGTCAAAGGCTTTCTCTGCATCTACTGAGATAATCATATGACTTTTATTTTTCAATTTGTTAATGTGGTGTATTACATTGATTTGCGGATATTGAAGAATACTTGCATCCCTGGGATAAAGCCCACTTGGTAATGGTGTATGATCTTTTTAATGTGTTTTTGGATTCTGATTGCTAGAATTTTGTTGAGGATTTTTGCATCTATGTTCATCAGTGATACTGGCCTGTAGTTTTCTTTTTTGTGTGGCATCTTTGTCAGGTTTTGTTATTAGGGTGATAGTGGCCTCATAGAATGAGTTTGGAAGTTTACCTTCCTCTGCAATTTTCTGGAAGAGTTTGAGTAGGATAGGTGTTAGCTCTTCTCTAAATTTTTGGTAGAATTCAGCTGTGAAGTCATCTGGACCTGGGCTTTTGTTTGCTGAAGATTTCTGATTACAGTTTCAATTTCTGTGCTTGTGATGGGTCTGTTAAGATTTTCTATTTCGTCCTGGTTCAGTTTTGGAAAGTTTTCTAAGAATTTGTCAATTTCTTCCAAGTTGTCCATTTTATTGGCATATAATTGCTGATAGTAGTCTCTTATGATCCTTTGTATTTCTGTATTGTCTGTTGTGATCTCTCCATTTTCATTTCTAATTTTATTGGTTTGATTTTTCTCCCTTTGTTTCTTCATGAGTCTGGCTAATGGTTTGTCAATTTTATTTTCCTTTATCCAGCTTTTGGCTTTGTTGATTTTTGCTATGGTCTCCTTTGTTTCTTTTGCATTTATTTCTGCCCTAACTTTTAAGATACCTTTCCTTCTACTAACTCTGGGGTTCTTCATTTCTTCCTTTTCTAGTTGCTTTAGGTGTAGAGTTAGGTTATTTATTTGACTTTTTTCTTGTTTCTTGAAGTATGCCTGTATTGCTATGAACCTTCCCCTTAGCACTGCTTTTACAGTGTCCCACAGGTTTTGGGTTGTTTTGTTTTCATTTTCATTCCTTTCTATGCATATTTTGATTTCTTTTTTTTATTTCTTCTGTGATTTGTTGGTTATTCAGCAGCGTGTTGTTCAGCCTCCATATGTTGGAATTTTTAATAGTTTTTGTCCTGTAATTGAGATCTAATCTTACTGCATTGTGGTCAGAAAACATTCCTGGAATGATTTCAATTTTTTGAATTTACCAAGGCTAGATTTATGGCCCAGGATGTGATCTATCCTGGAGAAGGTCCCGTGTGCACTTGAGAGAAACGTGAAATTCATTGTTTGGGGGTGAAATGTCTTATAGATATCAATTAGGTCTAACTGGTCTATTACATTTAAAGTTTGTGTTTCCTTGTTAATTTTCTGCTTAGTGATCTATCCATAGATGTGAGTGGGGTATTAAAGTCTCCCACTATTATTGTGTTATTGTTAATTTCCCCTTTCACACTTGTTAGCATTTGTCTTACATATTGCGGTGCTCCCGTGTTGGGTGCATACATATTTATAATTGTTATATCTTCTTCTTGGATTGATCCTTTGATCATTAGTAGTGTCCATCTTTGTCTCTTTTCACAGCCTTTGTTTTAAAGTCTATTTTATCTGATATGAGTATTGCTACTTCTGTTTTCTTTTGGTCTCTATTTGCATGGAATATCTTTTTCCAGCCCTTCACTTTCAGTCTGTATGTGTCCCCTGTTTTGAGGTGGGTCTCTTGTAAACAACATATATAGGGGTCTTGTTTTTGTATCCATTCAGCCAGTCTTTGTCTTTTGGTTGGAGCATGCAACCCATTTACATTTAAGGTAATTATTGATAAGTATGATCCCGTTGCCATTTACTTTATTGCTTTGGGTTCGAGTTTACACACACTTTTTGTTTCTTGTCTAAAGAAGATCCTTTAGCATTTGTTGGAGAGCTGGTTTGGTGGTGCTGAATTCTCTCAGGTTTTGCTTGTCTGTAAAGCTTTTGATTTCTCCTTCATATTTGAATGAGATCCTTGCTGGGTACAGTAATCTGGGCTGTAGGTTATTTTCTTTCATCACTTTAAGTATGTCTTGCCATTCCCTCCTGGCCTGAAGAGTTTCTATTGAAAGATCAGCTGTTATCCGTATGGGAATCCCCTTGTGTGTTATTTGTTGTTTTTCCCTTGCTGCTTTTAATATTTGTTCTTTGTGTTTGATCCTTGGTAATTTGATTAATATGTGTCTTGGGGTGTTTCACTTTGGGTATATCCTGTTTGAGACTCTCTGGGCTTCTTGGACTTGAGTGATTATTTCCTTCCCCGTTTTAGGGAAGTTTTCAACTATTATCTCCTCAAGTATTTTCTCATGGTCTTTCATTTTGTCTTCTTCTGGGACTCCTATGATTCGAATGTTGGGGCATTTAACATTGTCCTGGAGGTCTCTGAGATTGTTCTCATTTCTTTTAATTCGTTTTTTCATTTTTCCTCTCTGATTCATTTATTTCTACTATTATATCTTTTACTTCACTAATCCTATCTTCTGCCTCCTTATTCTACTATTTGTTCCCTCCAGAGTGTTTTTGATCTCATTTATTGCATTATTCATTATATACTGACTCTTTTTTATTTCTTTTAGGTACTTGTTAAACCTTTCTTCAGTCTTCTCAATCCTTGTCTCCAGGCTATTTATCTGTGATTCCATTTTGATTTCAAGATTTTAGATCATTTTCACTATCATCATTTGGAATTCTTTATCAGGTAGATTCCCTATCTCTTCCTCTTTGGTTTGGTTTGGTGGGCATTTATCCTGTTCCTTTACCTGCTGGGTATTCCTGTGTCTCTTCATCCTGTTTATATTGCTGTATTTGGGGTGGCCTTTCTATATTCTGGCAGTTTGTGGAGTTCTCTTTATTGTGGAGTTTCCTTGCTGTGGGTGGAGTTGTACAGGTGGCTTGTCAAGGTTTCCTGGGTAGGGAAGCTTGTGTAGCTGTTCTGGTGGTTGGAGCTGGATTTCTTCTCTCTGGAGTGCAATGAAGTGTCCAGTAATGAGTTATGAGATGTCAGTGGGTTTGGAGTGATTTAGGGCAGCCTGTATATTGAAGCTCAGGGCCGTGTTCCTGTGTTTCTTGAGAATTTGCGTGGTATGTCTTCCTCTGGAACTTGTTGGCCCTTGTGTGGTGCTTGGTTTCAGTGTAGATATGGAGGCATTTGATGAGCTCCTGTCTATTAATGTTCCCTGGAGTCAGGAGTTCTCTGGTGTTCTCAGGATTTGGACTTAAGCCTCTTGCTTCTGGTTTTCAGTCTTATTTTTACAGTAGCCTTAAGACTTCTCCATCTATACAGCACTCCTTTCGAAGACAATGGGCTGCTTTTCTGGGTGCCTGATGTCCTCTTCCAGCATTTAGAAGTTGTTTTGTGGAATTTACTCAGCGTTTAAATGTTCTTTTAATGAATTTGTTGGGGAGAAAATAGTCTCCCCATCCTATTCCTCTGCCATCTTAGGACCGCCCTCCAGGAATTCTTTCCTCATGTGTCCTGTCTACTGGACTGTCAAAGGCATTATTCATTTCTGTTATAGTGTTTTTGATCCTTAGCATTTCTTTTTCTTTTTTTCTTTTTTTTGCTTAGAATTTCCATTTCCCTGCTTATATTACCCATCTGTTCTTGCATGCTGTATACTTTATCCATTTGTGCACCTAGCATATCAGTCATAACTGTTTGAAATTCCTGATTTGGTTATTTCAACATTCCTGGCATATCTGATTCTGATTTTTATTCTTTGTTTTTTCCAACTGTGCCTTTTGCCTTTGAGTGTGTCTTGTAATCTTTTTTTAAAAAAATTTTTAATAGCTGAGCTAAATGTACTGGGTAAAAGGAACTGCTGTAAATAGACTTTTTGTAATTTGGTAGTAAGCTATGGAGGAAAGGGAAGCATTTTAAAGTCCCATGATTAAATCTTAGTGTTTTAGTGCCTCTGTCTCTAGACATTACTTTGGACATGATTTTCAGTCCTTTAGGTAGGACAAAAGATTAAAGGGTCCTTGAGTTGGATATTTCTTTTCCTCCATGTAGAAGAATAAAGCTAACTAGAATGCTGTATATCCCTTCTCCCAGCATTGCATGGTTCCAACATTACTCTTCCTTCTCCATCATAAAAACCAGATAAGGCTGTTTTTTTCAGCTTGGGTCCTGCAATGAAGACAATATAAAGCAAAGCACAGATGAACTCAGAAGACCAAGTGACAGGAACAAGAAATCAACTTTTGTTGTTGTAGGCTACTTATATACGTATATATATATATATGTATATATATATATATATATATATATATATATACACACATACACACATATATTTACTAAGAATAACTTTTTGCAGAAGTTATGAATTTATTAATGAAATTAATATAAATTCAAAATAAACTAAAGTACTAATATGAGCAATTGGGCCTTTCCACATCCACTCAAAACCTAAGGTAAACTTTTTCTTTTCTCCGTTACTTTCATTTTTTCTATATTCATGCCATGTGTTTGTGCACACTCACACACATAAACATTTGTTTATCCATAGTAAAAGCAAATATGTTTTTAATAATTCTAGAACCAATCATTTAAAACACTACACACCCATTCTGAAAGAAGAAAACCACTGTAAAGTTAACCTCAAAAAATGAAAGAAATCAACTGAAAAAATATAGATGAAGTCAATTAGATCATTAAAGTTGCTGTGGCAAGCAAAAGTAGTTTTAATTTCCTTAGTTTTATTAGTGTTCAATTTTATTTTCTCTCTCTCTTCATTGCAATTCTTCTGGTTGCTTAGAGTGAGTGTGTATTTCATGCATGTGTTGAGAACACAGGACTGATTGCCATCCTATTTACTATTGCAGTTGTCTTAATCTAGACAACATCTATTTTTGAAGTTTCACAAATGCAAAGTTGGCTAAATCTCAAATCTATGCTTCTTCAAAAAATATAAGCAGCATTTTCTTTCTGGGGTAATATAAAGCAAGATTTTATAATTCTCTTGATATTAGTTTATATACTGTAGTATATTGTTTAAACCTAACATGTATTCAATAGGGCATGCAATTTTAGAAATTAAGATCATAAATAATAATCTCTAATCTCACAATTATTCTAGTGAATCAAATAGGAAGCAAAATATTTGTAAAGGATTTCTTTTTTTCTCTGCTGCCTTATTAAACTTCTCTTACCTGGTGGCTCGGATAATAAAGAATCTGTCTGCAATGTGGGAGACCCAGTTTTGATCCCTGAATTGGAAAGATCACTGGAGAAGAGAATGGCAACCCACTCCAGTTTTCTTGCCTGGAGAATTCCATGGACAGAGGAGTCTGGTGAGCTACAGTCCAGGGGGTCGCAAAGGGTCAGACACTGCTGAGTGACTAACACACACACACATACACACACACAATTCAAAAGATGGCAATTTTAAGTGCTTAAAATGAATTTGTAATAAGAACTTCCTTTCTCCTTTCCCTCTTTCTCTCTCTCTCCCTCTTTCTCACCACATTGCCATATTCTCCATCCCTTCATCCCTCCCTCTTACTCTCTTTCTCACACACACACACACACACACACCTGGTATCCTAGGTTTTCTTGCTGTTGTGGAAACCTAACAAGAAAATATAAAGCATTTTCTTTCTCATGTTCACCTCCCTCCCTAAAAGTCAGAAGTACTCATTATATTTTTAAAAGTCTGAGTTTCCACAAGTAACGCATTCAAGAGGAAAATGAATAGCACTTTTTTTTAGGCTGAATTTTTCCGGAGAAGTAGGCAATGAAAGTGAGTTTTCAGTGGGAGTTAAAGATGTGGTTATTCTAAGAGTATTAAGTTATATGCAAATGCAAAAGGGACTTTTACTTTTCTGCTTGCTATGGAAATCTGTCTCTAGATAGTATATAATACCCCACTTTGGGATTGGTGTTAAAGATTGCTGCGTGCTGCCACTTAGGGGCCAATGGAGAGGACAGGGTGACAGGAATGTCTGAGTTTGGTTAAACTCAGAGAGAACCAATTTCTGAGGGGCAGTCAACCTCACTGCTCAATTGCAGCAATGTGATGCTAAAGGACTGATGATAAGTTGAAAATAATGATGGACTGTTTTTCAGACATCATATAAATCCAGGATTTTAAAAGTATTTCATGGGGAAGGATTCCAATATTGACTGAACTGAATTTACTTTCCAGAAAGTTACACAGAGATATGGAAGATATTTGATCTAGAATATTATGGGATAAAATTAATACCAATTGCATATGGGAAAACAGAATTTTAAAAAAGTTTTGGGCAACATGCATTTATAAGGAATACTAATAATAATACCTGAAATTGTGGACAGCTAATTTTTAGATAGTACATACAACCATGTTGGAAAGTTAACAGATAGTGGGCACTCTCATGAGGAGGTCATGGCAACCCACTCCAGAATTCTTGTCCAGAATCTCCATGGACAGAGGACCCTGGAAGGTTACAGTCTGTAGGGTTGCAAAAAGCTGGACACGACTGAAGTGACTTAGCATAGCACACATGGGCACTCTCATAGAGACTGTGGATTATGAAATGGGAGTAAATGTGAAGGCAGTTTATATAATATTTTAAGGATTGTGAACATGTATGTAGTGATTGGCAGATAACAGTAAGGGAAGAGAAATTAATCTTTTAAATTAATTTCTCTGTGATTTCCAAGAGATTACAGAGAAGTAAGGGGCATAAAAGAGAATATTTAAGTTTCCTATCTCAAGTCCTACATTTCAAAAATAACCATTTTCATCTGAGAAAGGAGTATACATTAGTCAATGTCCTCATTGTCCTAGAGAAGTGTTTTTTTAATTGTTTTTTGGGACCTATTAGTAAATTATGAAATAAGTTTGGAGAATCACAACAGTCATTGTTTAAAACATAAATTAAAGTACAATAGGATAAAATGGAAATACCTGATTACATCACATATAGTAAGATTCTATTGTTTTATATTTATTATATGTATTACAATGAAATCTGTATTTGACTAAGGTTCAGATCAAATGAATTGGAGACTGTCATATTTTGTGGAAATTATCATATTCTCCAAACTTGGATATCATTTACACATGGAGTAGAATGTTATGACTATAAGTAGAGAAAACTGTTCTTCCAATGAAGATGATAAACTCTCCAAAACTGAGGACTTTCGAGAAGAATAAAACTTCTGGGTGGATTGAGAAGACACTGGAAAAATTCACTTCTAGACTAATGGAAATTATATGAGGTCATGGAACACTAACAATGATGAAATAGAATGAAAGTCTCAGAGTTTGAGGCTATTTGATTCTCAAAAGTGTTAAGTGCTGTGGCTGACTGTGAGTAGTTTACAGCAAGTTTCTGATCAGGTCAGTTTTTTAAATGCCAACCAGAGGGCTGGTTAAAAGGTTTCTACATGTTGATTCTGAGGCTAGACAGTTTGGAGACTTGGCCTTAGTCAGAAGAGACATGGACCCATGGAATGTGGCTCAGGTCCATCATGAACAGGCACAGAGAGGGCCTGCTTTGAGTAAACTCTCCACTGTGAGCTCCACCTGGTAGACAGTGAAACCCTCCCTTCAACTGTTTTCAATGTTAAAAGCTAACTAAAGAAGGAAAGGAGGGGGAAGTGGTAACTCACTCCAGGAGAGAGGGAAGTCATGCATGAGATATGATTTTAGTGACCCAAATTTGTACTCTATCAGCTAGGACAGATAGGGACTTAATATCACAACTGAAGATTTGATTGTTTTATCTTTCTTTAAAGTCACCTGGGGGTGTGCTTTCACACACAAGGGGTGTGCCCCTTGAAATACCAATACTTTGATATCTGGACAACACCATTGCCCATCATTTTGGGGTGGCCTGAGCCACACATGGAAGCAACCTAGGTGTCCATCAGCAGATGAATGGATAAGAAAGCTGTTGGACATATACACAACGGAGTATTACTCAGCCATTAAAAAGAATACATTTGAATGAGTTCTAATGAGGTGGATAAAACTGGAGCCTATTATACAGGGTGAAGTAAACCAGAAAGAAAAACACCATTACAGTATACTAACGCATGTATATGGAATGTAGAAAGATGGTAACAATAACCCTGTATATGAGACAGCAAAAGAGACACTGATGTATAGAACAGTCTTTTGGACTCTGTGGGAGAGGGAGAGGGTGGGATGATTTGGGAGAATGGCATTGAAATATGTATAATATCATGTATGAAACGAGTCGCCAGTCCAGGTTCAATGCAGGATACAGGATGCTTGGGGCTGGTGCACTGGGACGACCCAGAGGGATTGTTTGGGGAGGGAGGAGGGAGGAGGGTTCAGGATGGGGAACACATGTATACCTGTGGCAGATTCATTTTGATATGTAGCAAAACCAATACAATATTGTAAAGTTAAATAAAATAAAATTAAAAAAGAAGACTCTGAAGAGTAACAGCAATCTAAGTCAAGACTCTACTGCTCAACTACACAGAAGAAGAACATTTCTGATAGTGGTTTAAGATTTCAAGTAAACATAATAGGCATTTGCTTTGCTGGTAGGAAAGCTGGACTGGGAAATCCCATGAATAGGGAGCCTGGAAGGCTCATACACCTGTGCTAGGTTCTGTGACAATCACGAGGGACATTAAGAGAATGAAGAATCCCTCATTCCCATTGCATGTGTGCTAAATCAGTTCAGTTATGTCCAACTCTTTGCAACCCCATGGACTGTAGCCCACCAGGACACTCTGTCCATTGGATTCTCCAGACAAGAATACTGGAGTGGATTGCCATGCCTTCCTCCAGGGGATCTTCCTGACGCAAGGATCAAACTCACATCTCATGTCTCCTGCATTGGTGGACGGTTTCTTTGCCACTAGTGCTACCTGGCAAGTCCTCATTTCTTTTGACCCAGCTAGAAATCTTGCATTTCCACAGTATGATACCATTAGCTTAAAAAAAAAAAAAAATCCCCCTTTTACCTGAACCAATTTGAATTGTGTTTCTTTCACTTGTAACTCTAAATATTCTGACCAATAAGTGCTAAATTATTTATATATCAAATTTCTATATGCACTACAGTCCTGTTCTCTACCAATATATTCTACTCCATTGATACATCCATGCATACCAGCGCTTGAACTACATTGTTTTAATTACTACAGCTTCATAATATATTTTAAAATGTTACTGGAAGAGTTTTCCCCCATCACACGTTCAAATTAAATTATTTTGGATGTTTTATATGTTGATTTTTCTTTAGATTTAAGCTAAAATGAATCATAAAAAAGGAAAAAATAATAGTAAAATGTATGTTAGTCTTTTATTGAGATTATATTAATTTATGTGTTAATTTTGAAAGAGTGAATCTTTACAATATTGAGTTTGACAATACAAGAGAAAGATATTTCTTTTTGTTTATCCAAATCTTTATAATACTTAGGTAAATTTTAATGTTTCTTCTATACAGTTATATTTATTACTAGATTAATTTATAATCCAATGTTAATATTATTTTCCACTCTTATACATAAAATATTTTCTTTTGTTATACCTCCTAACTGGTTATTATTTGTCAAAATGAAGGGTTTTGATTTTTGTACTATTCCATATTAAGGGCTTACCTGGTAGCTCAGCTGGTAAAGAATCTACCTGCAATTCAGGAGATCCCAGTTCAATTCCTCTGTTGGGAAGATCCGCTGGAGAAGGGATAGGCTACCCACTCTAGTATTCTTGGGCTTCTCTAGTGGCTCAGCTGGCAAAGAATCTGCTTGCAATGTAGGACACCTGGGTTCGATCCCTGGGTTGGGAAGGTTACCCTAGAGAAGTGAATGGGCTACCCACTCAAGTGAACAGCTACCCACTCCAGTATTCTGGCCTGGAAAATTCCATGGACTGTATAGTCCATGGGTTTGCAAAGTGTCAGACATGACTGAGCAACTTTCAATTTCACTTTCTCATTTAAATTTTCATTGTTTTTGATTTCTAAATTTGAAGACTATCACTAAAAATAATAAAAAGTTTGCTTTTTACTTTGTCTTATCTAATTACATAGATTGCACTTTTTAAATAATTTAAAAAGTAATGTGTTGATTATTTACTCTTGACTTTAATGTAAACGCTCATCATATTATATGATTAGCCATATAATGTTTCTGCTTTTGCAAAACTACATATAAATATATAATTTTTAAATCCTTTTTTGTATTATATGGAGAAGATTTTTATTCATTTGGCTTCTTACTCCATGAATTATAATTGATGTAGTTTTTCTGTATTTCCTTTTAATGCTGTTTTAAGTTTGTTTATGATCTTTGCATTAAAAGTGATAAGGAACAATAGTCTGAAGTTTTATGCTGGATAATAAATAATTTTGAAGTGTTTTTTTCTCTATACTATAGAATATCTTAATTGCAGAAAAATAGCTTTCTTCAAATAAATGTATTTCATGAAGATAGTAACAAGAGCTTTCCCTCCATTACTTTAGAAAGAAAATATTATTCTACATTACATATAAACCCTAAGACTCAAACAAATTTCCCTAAATATAACTAAAACATGAAACCCATATAAGAGTAATCAACTATTTGTTTGTGATTTAGCATATTTAAAACATTGAGTTCTGACTTCAAAGCATTTATATGGTTAATAATTACTTTTAGGCAGAAAAAAATATTTTCTTTCATTTTAATCAATTTTCTCAATTAAGATGCTGAATTCTGTACAGTTTTCTTCAACATTTTCTCAAAAACTTTGTGTACTAGTTGCACAACATTAGACAAAAACATGATTATGTTTAAAGCATGGTGGTGGACAAGCCAGAGTGACAGAGGGTAATGCTGAGTATGACACTGTGTTGCTGCTCTGAACACCAACCATACCTACATGTGATTCTGACAGTCTACCAATTGTATTTGCATTGCAGCTTGAGACTTTTCCTGTACGTCATTTTAATAAAAGTATTTTATAGTGTTTTGGGTATTAAAACACAATTTTTCCCATATAGCCATCAACCACTTTTTTTTAATTGAGAAGTAAATACATTCTCAGAAATTTCAATTAAAAACCAAGAGGCTTTAAATTAGGAAAATATTAAATAGAAAGTTTTTGGAATATTTATTTATTTGTTTACTTATTTTTTATTTTATTTATTTATTTACTTATTTGCAATATCTTTATTTCTCACAATAATATATGACCTACTAACCACAACTGAAGATTAATAACATAAAACTTAAAGATAATATGCATTATATAACTAGTACAATGTGAAGGTGACATTGGAAAATTTTATAGACATTATTATAAAAGGAATCAGTATACACAATTATACTCTAAAAATATAATACTTCCCAGGTGGCACAGTGGTAAAGAATCTGCCTTCCAATATAGGAGACACAGAGACATGGGTTTGATCCCTGGGTTGGGAAGATCCCTGAAGAAAGAAATGGCATTACCTTTCCTAAAGAATTCTCATTACTATAGATGAATTTTAGAATGTTTATTATTGATAATCTTAAGAAATTTTCACAGTTTCATGATTGACAATAATAAAATGTTTAACAACCATATATTAATTATCAGAGACTTTAGTTAGTTAGTTAGTTCAGTTGCTCAGTCGTGTCCAACTCTTTGCGACCCCATGAATCCCAGCACGCCAGGCCTCCCTGTCCAACACCAACTCCCGGAGTTCACCCAGACTCACGTCCATTGAGTCAGTGATGCCATCCAGCCATCTCGTCCTCTGTCGTCTCCTTCTCCTTCTGCCCCCAATCCCTCCCAGCATCAGAGTCTTTTCCAATGAGTCAACTCTTCGCATGAGGTGGCCAAAGTACTGGAGTTTCAGCTTTAGCATCATTCCTTCCAAAGAAATCCCAGGGCTGATCTCCTTCAGAATGGATTGGTTGGATCTCCTTGCAGCCCAAGGGACTCTCAAGAGTCTTCTCCAACACCACAGTTCAAAAGCATCAATTCTTCGGCACTCAGCCTTCTTCACAGTCCAACTCTCACATCCATACATGACCACAGGAGAAACCATAGCCTTGACTAGACGGACCTTTGTTAGCAAAGTAATGTCTCTGCTTTTGAATATGCTATCTAGGTTGGTCATAACTTTCCTTCCAAGGAGTAAGTGTCTTTTAATTTCATGGCTACAGTCACCATCTGCAGTGATTTTGGAGCCTCCCAAAATAAAGTCTGACACTGTTTCCACTGTTTCCCCATCTATTTCCCATGAAGTGATGGGACTGGATGCCATGATCTTCGTTTTCTGAATGTTGAGCTTTAAGCCAACTTTTTCACTCAGAGACTTTAATAACTAACAAATTTCAACTTAAGACATTAAGAAATACTTGGCCTTTCCTGGTGGCTCAGTGGTAAAGAATCTTCCTGCCAACACGGAGATGCAGGTTAAACCCCTGTTGCAGGAAATCCTCTGGAGAAGGAAATGGCAACCCAGTCCAATATTCTTGCCTGGGAAATCTCATGGACAGAGGAGCCCAGTGGGCTACACTCCATGGGGTTGGAAAAGGGTTGACCACAACTTAGTGATTAAAGAACAATAAGAAATACTTAAACGTTAGGAGTGAAAGGACAATGATGTGATAAAAACTTTACATTTAAGATGAAATTAGTAAAAACTAACAGAAAACAAGAAAAAATTAAATTTATTGGGACAGTATTGACAACATATGGGGTCTAAAGACTTAGGGAGGGTTGATACCAGGATGGTCTCAGAAACTTTACCAGTGGAGATGCTTGGACTTCCTTTCGGAACTAAAATTTTAACACGACCCATCTCAACAAACTCTCTTTCTGTGTGTCAATTCAAAATTCTGAAAGTTCCTGGTTGGAGAATCAAGACTAATAGTATCAGTTTTCTGCTATTGCGTTCATATTTGATGGTTATTATGAGTTGGTTGGTCATTTGATAGAAGTATGACTGCCATTAGCCTATTTCTGTGCAAGAATGACTATAACCATAATAAATGGGATTTTTAGCAAAAATGATGTCTTGAAAGATATCATGTTACAATTCCAATATTTCTATAATTATTTGGTACATCCACTGTATGCAATATTAAAATGGTTATTAAGATTTATATTTATTAAATATTAATTCTACATTAGCCATAGGTTTTTCATGACAAATATTCTGCTTGAGAATTCTTTATATCTTAAGAATATGTATTATAAAATCAGTCACTGGAACTGTTTCACAAGAAAGTACCTTAAAAAAATCTGATCTTAATAACTATTGGTAAAAAAAATAAATTTTAAGTCTACATCTAGAAATATCAAAAAGCTATTTGTTCAAGCTGTGTACAAAGCTTAGGCTATGTGATCGCATTCTAAAACTACATCATCACTGTCAACTTTAAAAAAATGCACAATGTAAGAGTTGTGAGTTAAGTTTTATTTGGGGAAAAATGAGAGTTGCAGCCTGGAGACAGCACCTCAGATAACTCTGAGAAACTGCTCCAGAGAGGCAGAAGGAGGAAGGTTAATATATGTGATTTTGGTGAAGTGGGAGTTCATGTAATCAAGCACTTATCTTACAATAAGGTTTTGTGATAGTCATAAGGAGCTGATGTCACCATGGAGGGATTTAGTGCTTTCCTAGATATGAGGAGATGCTAAAATCACATGGATCACAGCCTTGTGTAACTCAATGAAGCTATGAGTCATACTATGCAGGGCCACCCAAAATGGATGGGTCATGATGGAGAGTTCGGACAAAACATGGTCCACTGGAGAGGGGATGGCAAAACACTTCAGTATTCTTGCCTTGTGAAACCCATCAACAGTATGAAAAGGCAAAAAGATCTGACACTGGAAGATGAGTCCCATAGGACAGTACGTGTCCAATATACTACTGGGGAAGAAGGAGAAATAGCTCTAGAAAAAATGACAGTGCTGGGCCAAAGCAGAAGCTGTGCTCAGTTGTGGATGTGTCTGGTGGTGAAAGTAAAGCCTGATGTTGTAAGGAACAATATTGTATAGGAACCTGGAATGTTAAGTCCATGAATTAAGGTAAACTGGATGTGCTCAAGAAAGAGATGGCAAGAATGAACATCAGCATTTTAAGAGTCATGAACTAAAATGGACAGGAATGGGTGAATTTAATTCAGATGACCATATATCTACTAAAATGGGAAAAAATCCCTTAGAAGAAATAGAGTAGCCCTCACAGTCAACAAAAGTCTGAAATGCAGTACTTGGGTGCAATCTCAAAAATGATAGAATGATGTCAGTTTGTTTCCAATGCAAACCATTCAACATCACAGTAATCCAAGGCTGTGCCCAAACCACTGATGTTGACGAAGCTGAAGTTAACAGTTCTTTGAAGACACATAAGACCTTCTAGAACTAATACCAAAAAAAAAAAGTCCTTTTCATCATAGGGGACTGGAATGCAAAAGTAGGAAGTCAAGAGATACCTGGAGTAACAGGCAAGTTTGCCGTGGAGTACAAGATGAAGCATGACAAAGAGTAATAGAGTTTATCAAGAGAACACACTAGTCATAGCAAACACTCTCTTCCACAACACAAGAGATGGCTCTACAAATGGATATCACCAGATAATCAACATGGTAATCAGATTGATTATACATGGAGAAAATCTATAGAGTCAGCAAAAACAAGACCTGGAGCTGATTGCAGCTCAGATCATGAGCTCTTATTGAAAAATTCAAGCTTAAATTGAAGAAAGTAGGAAAAGCCAAAAGACCATTCAGGTATGACCTGAATCAAATCCCTTATCATTATACAGTGGAGGTGACAAATAGATTCAAGGGATTAGATCTGGTAGACAGAGTGCCTGAAGAAGTATGATGGGAGGTTCATAACATTGTACAGAAGGTGGTGACCAAAAATATCTCCAATAAAAAATAAATGGAAGAAGCCAAAATGGTTGTCTGAGGAGGCTTTACAAATAGCTGAGAAAAGAAGAAAAGCAAAAGGCAATGGAGAAAGGGAAAGATATACCCAACTAAAAGCAGAGTTCCAAAGAATAGCAAAGAGAGATAAGAAAGCCGACTTAAATGAACAATGCAAAGAAATAGAGGAAAACAATAGAATGGGAAAGACGAGATCTCTTCAAGAAAATTAGAGACACCAAGGGAATATTTCATGCCAAGATGGGCACAGTAAAGGACAGAAACAGTATGTACCTTACAGAAGCAAAAGAGATTAAGAAGAGGTTGCAAGAATAGGCAGAAGAACTCTACAAAAAAGGTCTTAGTGACCCAGATAACCACCATGGTGTAGTCACCTAGAGCCAGACATCCTGGGATGTGAAGTCAAGTGGGCCTCAGGAAGCATTACTATGATGAAAGGGAAAGAGAGTGAAAAGTTTGGCTTAAAACTCGACATTCATAAAACTAAGATCATGGTATCTGGTCCCATCACTTCATGGCAAATAGATGGGGAAACAATGGAAACAGTGAGAGATTTTATTTTCTTGGGCTCCAAAATCATTGCATATCGTGACTGCAGCCATGAAATTAAGACACTTGCTCCTTGGAAGAAAAGCTATGACCAACCTAGACAGCATATTAAAAAGCAGAGACATTATTTTACTAACAAAGGTCTGTCTAGTCAAAGCTATGGTTTTTCCAGTAGTCATGTATGGCTGTGAGAGTTGGACTATAAAAAAGCTGAGCACCAAAGAACTGATGCTTTTGAACTAAGGTGTGGAGAAGATTCTTGAGAGTCTCTTAGACTACAAGGAGATCCAAACAGTCCATCCTAAAGGAAGTCAGTCCTGAATATTCATTGGAAGGACTGATGCTGAAACTGAAACTCCAATACTTTGGCCTCCTGATGACTCATTGGACTGACTCATTGGAAAAGACCCTGATGCTGGGAAAGATTGAAGGCATGAGAAGAAGGGGGTGACAGAGGATGAGATGGTTGGATGGCATCACTGACGCAATGGACATGAGTTTGAGTAGGCTCTGGGAATTGGTGATGGACAGGGGAGCCTGGCATTCTGCAGTCAATGGGATTACAAACAGTCAAACACAACTGACCAACTGAACTGGTCTGAACTGAACTATGAACAAAGCTAGTGTAGGTGATGGAATTCCAGCTGAACTATTTCAAATCTTATAAGATGATGCTGTTAAAGTGTTGCAGTCAATATGCCAGAGAATTTGGAAAACTTAGCAGTGGCCACAGGACTTAGAAAGGTCAGTTTTCATTCCATCCCTAAGAAAGGCAACACCAAAGAATGTTCAAACTAGTGTGCAATTGAGCTCATTTCACATATTAGCAAGTTAATACTCAAAATCCTTCAAGCTAGACTTTGACAGTATGTGAACTGAGAACTTTCAGATATATGAGCTGGATTTAGAAAAGGCGGAGGAACCAGAGATAATTTGCCAACCTCCATTAGATCAGAGAAACACCCAAGAGAATTCCAGAAAAACATCTACTTCTTTATTGTTGAGTGTGCTATAGCCCTTTTCTGTGTGGATCACAACAAACTGTGGAAAATTCTTAAAGAGATGGGAATACCAGACCATCTTTCTTGTCTCCTGAGAAACCTGTATGCAAGTCAAGAAAAAGCAAGCAGAACTGGACTTGGAACAATGGTCTGGTTCCAAATTGGGAAAGGAGTCTATCAAGGCTGTATATTGTCATTGTGTTTATTTAATTTCTATGCTGAGTACATCATGAGAAATGCCAGGCTGGATGAATCCCAAGCTGGTATCAAGATTGCTGGGAGAAATATCAACTACCTCAGATATGCAGATGATACTACTCTAAGGATAGAAAGCAAAGAGGAACTAAAGATTCTCTTGATCAAGGTGAAAGAGAGTGAAAAGGCTAGCTTAAAACTCAACATTCAAAAAGCTAAGACATATCATCTGGTCCCATCACTTCATGACAAATAGAAGGGGAAAAAGTGGAAACAATGGTGGGCTTTATTTTTGGGGGGGCTCCAACATTACTGCAGATATGATATTAAAAGATGCTTGCTCCTTGGAAGATAAGCTGACAAACCTAGATAACATATTAAAAAGCAGAGATATCACTTTTCAGACAAATGTCTGCAAAGCTATAGTTTTTCCAGTAGTCATGTACAGATGTGAGAATTGGACCATAAAGAAGGCTGAGCACCGATGAATTGATGCTTTCAAATTGTGGTGCTAAAGAAGACTTCTGAGTCCTTTGGATAGCTAGGAGATCAAGCCCATCAATACTAAGGGAAATAAACCTTGAATATTCACTGGAAGGACAGATGGTAAAGCTGAAACTCCAATACTTTGGCCACCTGATATGAAAAACTGACTCATTAGAAAAGACTCTGATGCTGGGAAAGATTGAGGGCAGGAGGAGAAGGGGACAACAGAGGATGAGATGGTTGGATGGCATCACCAATTCAATGGACATGAGTTTGAGCAAACTCTGGGTGATAGTGAAGGACAGAGAAGGCTGATGTGCTGCAGAACATGGACTAGCAAAGAAAGGGACAGACTTAACAATTGAACAACAAGACATAAGAGATGCAAGGACTGGGCTCATAATATCAGTTCCTGGTAATGTATATCCAAATATCTGTTCTGCTAGTTTTCCTGGAACACAAAATGCCTCATTTTCCACCCTATCTCCCTTCAGAGCTTGTCAAAGGTCAACAGCTGCAGTAGCACAGGATTTAGCCCCTGCAGAGATAGATGGCAAATGCCTTTGGAAAATGCCAATTTGTGGTCAACATGACCATTTACCAAAACCTTTATTTCTGGGAATTAAAGAGCATATAATTATTTTAATTGGTTACTAAAGTAAATAGGAGGAAAAACTTAATTACTTGGCAATGGTGGCTTTATTGTATCAACACTAACCTAACAAATATATCACTTCTGAAGCACCAATACTTTGGCCACCTGATGCAAAGAGCCAACTCATTGAAAAAGACCCTGATGCTGGGAAAGATTGAAAGCAGGAGGAGAAGGGGACAACAGAGGATGAGATCGTTGGGTAGCATCACCTACTTAATGGACATGAATTTGAGCAAGCTCCGGGAGATGGTGAGGGACAGGAAAGCCTGGAGTGCTGCAGTCCATGTGGTCACAAAGGGTCAGACATGACTGAGTGACTGAACAAGAATATATACACGTAATACACACCTTTTGGTAGAGCTGACCAATGGGTTTTTGCTTCTTTACTAACCTCAGTTGAAAGGAGTTCCTGTTTATTATTGCATATGTCCAAGATAGTGACTAGAGGAGCAATCTGTTACTGCACAATATTGTCACATTTAAAATATCTGACTATGTCATTTTAATAATAAAATTCCAACAAAAGTTATTTGATAAAATTTCAGAAATGTTCTTATATTCTATTAGTTTATTCTATGGTGATGCTATCTGACTTTGAAACAGTGACTCTGGCTAGATGTTGACTTTAATGCTCAGACATTCAACAGTTCACAAAATGCATGCCCATTGTACCTCTTATAGGTAAAGTCACAATAAATGGTGTTTCAAGCAAAGGAGCAGGCTGACTAGAGGAGCAATCTGTTACTGCACAATATTGTCACATTTAAAATATCTGACTATGTCATTTTAATAATAAAATTCCAACAAAAGTTAAATTATTTGATAAAATTTCAGAAATATTCTTATATTCTATTAGTTTATTCTATGATGATGCTATCTGACTTTTTTTTTTTTTTTTGCTATCTGACTTTGAAACAGTGACTCTGGCTAGATGTTGACTTTAATGCTCAGACATTCAACGGTTCACAAAATGCATGCCCATTGTACCTCTTATAGGTAAAGTCACAATAAATGGTGTTTCAACAAAGGAGCAGGCTGACTTGTATGCCTTTGGGGAAATGGTCATTTTTTATTGATTCTTTTTACTCAAATTGCTTTAAGATATGCAAAAAAGGATTAGTGAGGAAAGAAGAATATGGCCAGTTTAGGTTATCTATTATCAGGTTGATTATTTAAGAAGCTTAAGGTATATGCTAAATTTACTTCACATGTTTTTGATTGCAATAGATTTTGGCATCAGCATTTAATGTTTGACACTTTGATTCCTGATGAAGACCCAAAATACAAGCTATGTAATAATTTTTATTGGAGATAGTAAAACCCATGGCATTAAAAGTAATTATGTTTTAAATTATGTGAAGTAATATATATAAAAAGAGCCTAACATGACTTGCAGTTACCTCAGTTGTGAAAGATTTAAGCTATTGCTGAGCTTTTACATTTTGATTGCCATTTATATTTACATTTTAATTACCACTATTGGTAAATTGATACTTTAAAAATCATTTGATAGTTTGTAAGAAAATATTATCTGTAGTAATTTACTTCTTAAATGGCAGCTGTGAAAAAATTATTTTAAGGAATTTATCTAAAATATTTGTATGTCCTTACGGAATCAACAATCTTAATTTGCAAATTGAAACGGGAAACAGACGATGAAACAGCACTGAGTGCTTTTTGTTGTTGTTCAGTCACTCAGTAGCATGTGACTCTTTGTGGAATGCAGAACGCCAGGCTTCTCTGTCCTTCACCATCTCCTGGCGCTTGCTCAAATTCATGTCCATTGAGTCAGTGATGCCATCCAACCATCACATCCTCTGTCTTCCCCTTCATCTTTCCCAGTATCAGGGTCTTTTCTAATGAGTTTCCTCTTCACATCAGGTGGCCAAAGTGTTGGAGTTTCAGCTTCAGCATCAGTCCTTCCAATGAATATTCAAGACTGATTTCCTTTAGGATGGACTGGTTTGATCTCTCTTCAGTCCAAGAGACTCTCAAGAGTCTTATCCAACACCATAGCTCAAAAGAATCAATTCTTTGGCTCTCAGCCTTCTTTATGGTCCAACTCTCACATCCATACATGACTATTGAAAAAACTGTAGCTTTGACTATATGGACCTTTGTTGGCAAAGTACTGTCACTGCTTTTTAATATGCTGTTTAGGTTTGTCATAAGCTTTTCTCCAAGGAACAAGAGTGATTCTGAGCTTGGCCTAAAAGTTATAGGGAGCGATATGGGCCATGAAAACTTACCTTGAGTTCTTCACAATTTACTCTTTCCTGCAGTTTCCTGAAGACTGTAGTAAGTCTTTTCCTACTTGTCTTGAAGAGTAAATCTTGTGGAATAATCCATTGATTAACAGAGTCCAGTTGTTTCTTTTGCAGGAAGTGACTCATTTACCAAATTATATGTTGCATTTGCTAAAGTTTGCTTATCACTTATTTTTTCATGCCTTTCTCTGAGCTACAAACTACAGTGATTTATCTTAACTTTAAACTAAATAAAGAAGAATTCTTAATATCTTTACTTAAGTCATATGCCTGATACTGAACCAACTACTGTTATCAGAGGATATGATGCTATGATGAGTCCCAACTGGGCTATTTGCCAAATTTAGAAAGAAGGTTGTGAGGAAGAGTTTGAAGACTTAAACATGAAAAAAAGGGAAAACTTGTATCTAGCCTGGAATGTAATTTCATGAGGGTAAAATTTTATTTTTTGATTCTTATTTACTATTTTAAATTCAGTTCTTGGTAGAGTACTTGGTTCAGAATAGTTGCTCAATAAATATATATAGGCTTCCTTGGTGGCTCAGATGGTAAATAATTTGTCTGTAATGCAGGAGACCTGAGTTTGGTATTTGGGTAGGGAAGATCTGCTGGAGAAGGAAATGGCTACCCACTCCAGTATTCTTGGCTAGAGAATTCCATGGACAGAGGAGCCTGGTAGGCTACAGTCCATGGGGTTGCAAAGAGTTGGACATGACTGAGCAGCTAATACTTTCACTTTTCAACTACATTATTGAATGAATGAATGAATGAATAGGCAAAAATAATCCCTAACGCAGTTCACTACACTTGTGAAGTTCTCTGTTATTTTCTAGGGATACAATATTTGCTTTATCTTGAGGTCAATGATATGCCAAAGTGTTATTAAATACTATGACTCTGTTTTGCATAATTCTAATTAATATAACTTGAGTTACTCTGTAGTTCTCAATTAGTACTCTGAATGTGCTGTGACACGGGACTTCCCAGTGCTGAAATTTGTAGGCCCTACCAAGATAGCTCAATTCAAGAGAACCTACCAGAGTGAAGCAAGAACAGCCTTGAATCAAGCAATACCATACCAGGAATGACACTGAAAACTTGGAGAGGAAATTTGGAGCCTGAGTACTGGATGTCTCCATGGTTTGGACAATTACATTGAATGTCCCACCCCTGCTTCTCCGATAAGTGCCTGAAAAGGTATTTGATGTTGGAAGGATGTCATAGAACTGGAGAAAAACAAGGCTGATTCTATTTGTGCCTCATCAGAGATTTTATGAGGATCAAATCAGATAATGTATGAAAAGCACTTGAACTCAGTCAGTGCCTGGAGGTAGTGTTTTGCAATGGTTCAACATATAGATTTTGGAGGAAGAAAAAGACCTGAATTTTATTTCAGGCTCTGTGGCTTTCTAGTTATATGGCGAGCCAGTCACTGATCACATACACAAATCGGTGTCACTAGCTACACATTGCCTCACTTCTGCTACTTCCCCTTGACCAGGAAATGGAATGACAGAGACAGTTCAGTATGGGGAAGAGAGTAGATTGAAGATTTGTAAGCAATCTGCACAACAGTTTGCTCAGCACTGAACATGAAAGTTACCTGATGCAAAAAGCCAACTCGTTGGAAATGACCCTGATGTTAGGAAAGATTGAAAGCAGGAGGACAAGGGGATGATAGAGAATGAGATGGTTGAATGCCATCACTGACTCAGTGGACATGAATTTGAGCAAACTCTGGGAGATGGTGAAGGACAGGGAGGCCTGCCATGCTGCAGCCCATGGGGTCACAAAGAGTAGGACATGACTGATCAAATGAGCAACATCAATACGACATATAAATGTTAATTTAATTGAATCAGTTTAAATATAAAGATGATGCAGATGTAAATTTACTCATTGAATAAAAAGGCAAATTTAGTAGAATAAATTCTAGTCCTAGTAAAGTTATATGTTTGTAGGATCTAATATATTCAATTTTAAGTTAACTACTTTATTATGTTTGTTAATTTCACCTTATAAATTATTACTTCTGTGAGATCTCGATTTATGATAGTGAATTTAAATGAAACTGTGAAAATTACAGAATACTTAAATAAAACATTTCATAGTTGATGTATTTTTATTAACTTATTTAAATGATTGCAACATGTAATTTTTTTAATTTTTTTAATATAAATTTATTTATTTTAATTGGAGGCTAATTACTTTACAATATTGTATTGGTTTTGCCATACATCAACATGAATCTGCAACATGTAATTTAAAACTAAAAGTGTTCAAACTTTTTATCAGCATGCATGCTCTTTGAGTGAATTGTAGTCTGTAAGATATATGCTTGTTTTTCTGTACTTCCTCTAATTTTCATCTAATCTCAAATAAATGAGTATTCAACTGATACCTGACTTCTATTTATTATGTTTGTTGTTGTTTAGTTGCTAAGTTGTGTTTGACTGTTTTGCAAATCTTATGGACTGTAGCTCCCCAGCACCTCTGTCCATGGGATTTCCTAGTCAAGAATACTGCACTGGGTTGCCATTTCCTTCTCCAGAGGATCTTCCCAACTCAGGGATCAAACTTGGGTCTCCTGTATTGGCAGGCAAATTCTTTAACACTGAGCCACATTGGAAGCCCATTTATGATGTAACTGTAAAGTAATTACACATGTGGTAATTAAGTTTTGAGAGAATTTATTCAACATTTTTGTGCCTCCATAATTTTTTTCTAATAGCATTTTAATATTCTACTTTTTAAGAATATTTTATGGTATTTGAGATACAGCATAACATTGTTGCTAATTAATGGTTATATTGCATGGTACTAGATATAATTTTAAGTTCTTATTTTTACTTGAAATATACTGCTTTGATTAAAAATATTTTCCTAATATTATGAGTATTTTATTCTTGAAAAAATGGAATAGCCTGTTTATAAATGGAAATCAGAATCTTTGGGAGAGAGGCCTTTGGCAAGGCAATTTTTTTACACAAACAACTGAATCCGTGGGAGGGGACCACACGAAGCTTGCATCCCCTTTTGAACCCTCAGTAGCATCCTCCAGGGAAAGTCCCTGACTGAAGAATGTTTAAATGACAGCAGTAGGGTGCAGAGTAACACTGCTCCTCAAAGAAAGCATCACCTTATCTGACCTAGCCCCGGAGTAAATCAGGCGCCTGCTTCAGCCCGTTGACGATAATGTCTCCAACCAATTCCATTTTTTAGCATTCAGAGCCATTTGAGGACATCTTTTGTTTGTTTATTAGATCTTCACAGGATATATTTTGTTGAAAACTTAATATGAACCTGGCCTTTAGTTGGACCTTAGCCTTTGACAATATGCGACTTTAAGGATGTCTACAGTTCTCTGATGTGTTGGTTCTTGTGGCATACATCAGTTGCCCCGAAGATGAGATCTCACAATATGCTCTTATCTGCCTGAGCCATTTGGTAGAATAAAATCTTTTGGCTGTATAATAAGTATTTAAAGGATTGCCCTATTCAGTTAATTTTTTGTAAGACATTATTTTTATGGTTTTGCTGTTGATGTTGTTGTAGCTTCTTAAAGTAGGGTAAAGTCCCACTTGTGAAGAGAGACATTATGTAGCTCAAAACCAATTACTCTGTTTAGTTTGTGCAAAATGATCCTCCTCTTGGAGAAGTGTTCCAAATGTAAAGAGCTATGAAGAACATTTGGGTTGGTTTTGATTATACAGCATGTTCACTTGTGATTCTGTTCATCTCTTCACTGAAAGATCAGTGGTTAAGCATACGCTGTTAGCTGCCAGAGTCAACACTCCTATTTTTCTTTCCATTTTGTGAGAAGAACTTCAAACGTTATTATTCATAAAAGCTTTTACTGCAGCCTGTTGGTCTGGACTAAAAACACATTATTCCATGTCCTATTAAGAATTCCAGCCTGGAAAGGTCAACAGTTAGGTTTATCACAGTGTTTATGGAGGCGCTGATTATTTACTTAGCACAGTAGAATAACTGAGATTTTTTTAAATTCATAAATTAAAATGTATTATTGCTGCATTAATTAGCAGCATAAAATCATTATGATTTATTCATTAAAGTACATCATCTTCATGTTTTTTAATTCATTCTTGTGTATATAAAATCACAATATTTTGTATTGTGCTGATATTCTGAAAAAGTTACAGTTACACATGTTAGTAATAGTATTCATTTTCCACATTTGTTTTCAATTTTATTTTAAAACATTTACTTATAACATATTGAAAGCAACTTCCAAGTCAAAAAATTAAGTAATTTCAAAAAGGAAAAACAGACTCCATAGAGGATATTTTTGATAACATAAATCACAATACTTTAGAAATACCTGCTTTTAAATTTTGATTCTATCCACCACAGGAATACATGTGTTCCCCATCCTGAATCCTCCTCCCTCCTCCCTATACCTGTGGCGGATTCATTTCGATATTTGGCAAAACTAATACAATATTGTAAAGTTTAAAAATAAAATAAAAAATTTAAAAAATAAGAAATAAATTTTGATTCTATTCCATAATAAATCAACAAGGATAGACATATAGAACAGAGAAATATATTGTCATAGTATCCAGTGTTAGCCAACCTGCAGAGTCTGAGGGACACAAGACTGACTTCATTTCTGACAGCAACTGCAAATTCAGGAATTTTCCAGAACCACCCTCAGTTTTGGTAATTTTTTGGAAAGATTCACAGAACTCACTGAAAGTAGTTTATTCACGTGTTTATTTGTAGCAGAGAAAAGATAAAGAAAATCAGCCAAAGGAAGTGGTGCCTAGGACAGAGTTTGGTAGAGGGTCCAAACATGGAGCTTTCCTCTCTATGTGATTATGAATATTTCCTCTTGACTGCAATGTGTGAAAATACAGAGTACTGTGAACAGAGAAACTCACATGAGCCTTTAATATCCAGTTTTTATTGGGATTCAGTGAAATGCTGCCTGCATGACTGACCTTTCGTTTCTAGCTCTCTTGGAGGTCAGGCTAATATCTTTAGTTCTTCTAGACGTTGGAACTTCTACTGCATGGCACAAAGTCCCCGTTGTAAATCACGCTGTTAGACTGTCTTGTGGCCTAAGATCATAGGCAGACAAAAAGCAGATTATTCCGGGAGCCTGGAGGTCCCCTCGAATAGCTGAAGGTAAAGGCTAGATCTCTCTTCGAGTAAGGTTAATTCTTCACTACACACATACCTATCATTTTAACTTTCATTTTGGATATGAAATGAGGCATGGAAAATGTACAAAATACTTAGGTAAAAAAGCTAGAGAGCTAGGAAATACTATCTAGTGCCTTTTTGGTGTCTCCAATTATAGAATTTAAAGGTAAAAATGATATTTAATCAACTAATGGTCTACATTTTTAATTCACATTTGAGAAAACTTGAGAAAAGAAAAGAATTGGCTAATGTCAAAATATTTATGGAACAGTAGTCCCTAGGATTGAGGTTTCTTTATGTCTTTATTTAGGACTAATTATAATTGTACCTCCACTGTCATTCACTTTGGGGATAATTTTAATCAACATCAAGCTGTTCTTGATATTTTTCTGCCAGTGGTTCAAGTCATTGAAGATTACATTCATAAATGCTTATAGAGGAAAGAATTAATCTTTACTATATAACAAAGATGCCAGGTAACTTGGAAATAACAACAGCAAAATAAGAGGAAACTAATGAAAAATAAAGATCTGTAGATCAAGGCCATAGATAATATCTTTATATTTCTATGAAATTCTATAAATAAATAAATATTCAATATTATATCAAGAATGTCTAACACTCAAAAGACACTAGCATTAGGAAACCAAAATTGAATACTTAGAAATCAAAAGACATTAGGAGGCCTAAACTCTAGTCTTTGTTATAAGAATAGCTATGTACCTGTGGTCAAGCTAATTTTCTGAATCTAAGTGGCAATAGGGAAACATGAGAGGGTTTAATTTCAGTGTCTTTTACTTTTCTGGAGTCAGAGAGAGACCCATTTAAGAGTTCAGTGAAGTTTTGCATCCTCTCTCTAAGAAAATGCACAAGTGCACTTATGGACACAATTTTCATACACCTCTGGTAAGTTCAAAGTATTTGACCCACATACTGAAGCCCAGTTTAAGAAGTTATAGGATTTGGTGATTACCAAAGTATCTTTCAGGTTTAAAATTTGAAATATCTTATGACATGTTACCTCAGAATCATACACAAAATTTAGTTTTTTAAATTGAATGGACACATACAGCATAAAATATTCTGTTGTTTTCAGACACACCTGAAAGTACTGATTGAAACACTGGGATGGATCCAGAAATCTGAGCTTTAATGAACTCTTCAGATGATGGAGTATGTGCTCATGTTTGGGAGCCACTGACTGTAAGAATAAAGTGAGTAGGATTGAAAGTAGAGTATATGAAAATCTAGATAGATTTGATGGCCCTATATGTAGGGCAATAATGCCCTAATAGGGGTTCCAGGAATATAAGTTCACCATTACATATGTTAATTAACTTTAATGGATTTGTTGGCATAATAGCTTATAAATCTGTAGTACATTGAAGTGATAAATAACCCTCTAATTTACATAATAAACATTTTGTTCCCAATCTATAAGTAGGAATATTCAAGATTTTGTAAAAAATTTCTCAATTGAAGATGAAATTAGAACTTATTTTTCTTTCTCTGAGGCTCCTTATGATGTGCCCTGTATGATAAGACCCTTAAAAGACAGACATTAAAATGCACGTTTTTATCATACTACATCAACAATATTTCCAACTTTGATTATTACCCTTAGTATTGTGACATGTTAAAGTGTATCAGAGGACAGATCTTTACTTATTAGAAATTTAATGATTTGCATCATGTGATTTAAGAAAAGTAATCTCTTAAGCCCAACACATTTAAAGTTTATTTATTGTATTGTTGAAGTATTGTTCTATGTAAAACTTATATTGAAGTATAGATATTTCAAGGAAAAATGTGTAATTATTTTATAGAGTGATTAAAAATTAGCTATTCTTTCCTTTATATCCCCCAGTTTTACTATTTGAGCTGATTATTTTCATCTCATTTAGCTATTTCTTCTGATATTTATTTTTTTCCTATAGCAAAATAAGATGTTTATATTGTTTTCTAAATGAAATATTTTTTAGTTGTTACAGAGAAAGACCTCTATTGTTTTCACTTATATTAAGCATAGTAAGCAAGATATGATGCTGTAAAGAGCAATATTGCATAGGAACCTGGAAAGTCAGGTCTATGAATCAAGGTATATTGGAAGTGGTCAAACAAGAGATGGCAAGAGTGAATGTCGACATTCTAGAAATCAGTGAACTAATATGGACTGGAATGGGTGAATTTAACTCAGATGACCATTATATCTACTACTGCAGGCAGGATTCCCTCAGAAGAAATGGAGTAGCCATCATGGTCAACAAAAGAGTCCGAAATGCAGTACTTGGATGCAATCTCAAAAATGACAGAATGATCTCTGTTCGTTTCCAAGGCAAACCATCCAATATCACAGTAATCCAAGTCTATGCCCCAACCAGTAATGCTGAAGAAGTTGAAGTTGAACCGTTCTATGAAGACCTACAAGACCTTTTAGAACTAACACCCAAAAAAGATGTCCTTTTCATTATAGGGGACTGGAATGCAAAAGTAGGAAGTCAAGAAACACCTGGAATATGGAATGAAGCAGGGCAAAGACTAATAGAGTTTTGCCAAGAAAATGCACTGGTCATAGCAAACACCCTCTTCCAAAAACACAAGAGAAGACTCTACACATGGACATCACCAGATGGTCAACACTGAAATCAGATTGATTATATTCCTTGCAGTCAAAGATGGAGAAGCTTTATACAGTCAACAAAAACAAGACCAGGAACTGACTGTGGCTCAAATCATAAACTCCTTATTACCAAATTCAGACTTAAATTGAAGAAAATAGGGAAAACCACTAGACCATTCAGGTATGACCTAAATCAAATCCCTTATGAATACACACTGGAAGTGAGAAATAGATTTAAGGGCCTAGATCTGATAGATGGAGTGCCTGATAAACTATGGACTGAGGTTCATGACATTGTACAGGAGACAGGGATCAAGACCATTCCCATGAAAAAGAAATGCAAAAAAGCAAAATGGCTGTCTGGGGAGGCCTTACAAATAGCTGTGAAAAGAAGAGAAGCCAAAAGCAAAGGAGAAAAGGAAAGATATAAGCATCTGAATGCAGAGTTCCAAAGAATAGCAAGAAGAGATAAGACAGCCTTCTTCAGTGATCATTGCCAAGAAATAGAGGAAAACAACAGAATGGCAAAGACTAGAGATCTCTTCAAGAAAATTAGAGAAACCAAGGGAACATTTCATGCAAAGATGGGCTCGATAAAGGACAGAAATGATATGGACCTAACAGAAGCAGAAGATATTAAGAAGAGGTGGAAAGAATACACAGAAGAAGTGTACAAAAAAGATCTTCACGACCCAGATAATCATGATGGTGTGATCACTGACCTAGAGCCAGACATCCTGGAATGTGAAGTCAAGTGGGCCTTAGAAAGCATCACTACGAACAAAGCTAGTGGAGGTGATGGAATTCCAGTTGAACTATTTCAAATCCTGAAAGATGATTCTGTGAAAATGCTGCACTCAATATGCCAGCAAATTTGGAAAACTCAGCAGTGGCCACAGGACTGGAAAAGGTCAGTTTTCATTCCAATCCCAAAGAAAGGCAATGCCAAAGAATGCTCAAACTACCCCACAATTGCACTCATCTCACATGCTAGTCAGATTAGATCAGATCAGATCAGTCGCTCAGTCATGTCCGACTCTTTGTGACCCTATGAATCGCAGCATGCCAGGCCTCCCTGTCCATCTGCTCAAAATTCTCCAAGCCAGGCTTCAGCAATACGTGAACCATGAACTTCCAGATGTTCAAGCTGGTTTTATAAAAGGCAGGGGAACCAGAGATCAAATTGCCAACATCCACTGGATCATCGAAAAAGCAAGAGAATTCCAGAAAAACATCTATTTCTGCTTTATTGACTATGCCAAAGCCTTTGACTGTGTGGATCACGATAAACTGTGGAAAATTCTAATGAGATGGGAATACCAGACCACCTGACCTGCCTCTTGAGAAATTTGTATGCAGATCAGGAAGCAACAGTTAGAACTGGACATGGAACAGCATACTGGTACCAAATAGGAAAAGGAGTATATCAAGGCTGTATAGTGTCACCCTGCTTATTTAACTTATATGCAGAGTACATCATGAGAAACGCTGGGCTGGAAGAAACACAAGCTGGAATCAAGATTGCTGAGAGAAATATCAATAACCTCAGATATGCAGATGACACCACCCTCATGGCAGAAAGTGAAGAGGAACTAAAAAGCCTCTTGATGAAAGTGAAAGTGGAAAGTGAAAAAGTTGGCTTCAAGCTCTACGTTCAGAAAACGAGGATCATAGCATCTGGTCCCATCACTTCATGGGAAATAGATGCGGAAACAGTGGAAACAGTGTCAGATTTTATTTTTTGGGGCTCCAAAATCACTGCAGATGGTGACTGCAGCCATGAAATTAAAAGATGCTTACTCCTTGAAAGGAAAGTTCTGACCAACTTAGATAGCATATTCAAAAGCAGAGACATTACTTTGCCAACAAAGGTCCATCTAGTCAAGGCTATGGTTTTTCCTGTGGTCATGTATGGATGTGAGAGTTGGACTGTGAAGAAGACTGAGCACCGAAGAATTGATGCTTTTGAACTGTGGTGTTGGAGAAGACTCTTGAGAGTCCCTTGGACTGCAAAGAGATCCAACCAGTCCATTCTGAAGGAGATCAGCCTTGGGATTTCTTTGGAAGGAATGATGCTAAAGCTGAAACTCCAGTACTTTGGCCACCTCATGGGAAGAGTTGACTCATTGGAAAAGACTCTGATGCTGGGAAGGATTGGGGGCAGGAGGAGAAGGGGACGACAGAGGATGAGATGGCTGGATGGCATCACTGACTCGATGGACATGAGTCTAAGTGAACTCCAGGAGTTGGTGATGGACAGGGAGGCCTGGCGTGCTGTGATTCATGAGGTCACAAAGAGTCGGACACTACTGAGCAACTGAACTGAACTGAACTGAAGCACAGTATTATCAGAATATTACTTCACTTTCAACCCCAGATATGGATGTGGGTGTTCTATACATCAGATTATCCTGTGATATCAGCTAGATGTCCTACAGTTTAACTCAATTCTGACACTATCTACCTGGAGATATCATCACATCCCACACGTTAAGAGTTCAGTCCTCCAGGACTTCCCTCCCTTCCGCATGCCAACTGTGAAACTAAACTGTCACCAGTGCCTCAGTTAGAGCTTCCCACATACCCCTTCTCTTGTTCAATTCATTTGCTCGCATGTTTCACAGGTCTCAGGGAAGCATTTTACTTACTAGAGGTCTAATTTACTGTGAAAGTATAGAACCTAGGAGCAGCAAAATGGAAGAGATGCAAAAGGCAAAGTATGTAGGAAGGGTGTGGAGTTTTCATGCCCTCTCTCAGTGAACCTCCACCTGTTCACCAACCTGGACACTCTCTGGAGCCTATCCTTTTGGGTTTTTTGGAGGCTTCACTATATAAGCATGATTAAGAAATCACTAGCCATTGGTAATTGATTCAATCTCCAGCCTCTCACCCATCCTGAGCATGTGGGTGAGGCTAAAACACCCAGCCTTCTAACTTGGCTGGTTCCCCTGGAAACCCACCCTCATCCTCATCTAGGGGCTTTCCAAAAATCACTGTATAGCATAAACTCAGTTGTAATGTATAGGGACTTGTTATGAATACGAAAGACATTTATGACTCTCATTACTTAGATTTTAGGAGCTCTGTGCCAGAAACAAGGACAAAGGCCAAATATATACACATTTTTTTATTATAAATCACAATATCACAGATGTTATATATATATTAATTTTCTATATAGAATGAAATATAAGGATGTACATTATCTACTTCTGCTTTGTGTTTTCCTGTCTTCTATTCTCTCCAAGATATGCATTTGGAGTTACATAAATTTTCAGTTAAGTCAGGGTTTTTAGGAATGATCCTTGGTCTCTGGCATTGCAGGCAGATTCTTTATCATCTGAGCTACCAGACAAGCCCAAGTGTTTTTAGTTAAGTAACTATTTAGTTAAGGCATATGTTTATGCCTATATATATAATATTCACTTTCACTCAACAAGTATTTATTATAAGTTTATAATGTGCCATGGGGCTTCCCTGAAAGCTCAGCTGGTAAAGAATCCATCTGCAATACAGGAGACCCCCATTTGATTCCTGTGTCTGGAATATCCACTGGAGAAGGGATAGGCTACCCACTCCAATATTCTTGGGCTTCCCTTGTGGCTCAGCTGGTAAAGAATCTGCCTGTAATGCGGGAGACCTGGGTTCAAGCCTTGGGTTGGAAAGATCCCCTGAAGAAGGGAAAGGCTACCCATTCCAGTGTTCTGGGCTGGAGAATTCCTTTGTGGTCACAAAGAGTTGGACACAACTGAGCAACTTTCACACAGTGTGCCATACTACTTTTTAGATACAAGAGGTAATTCGTTAACAGAATGTTTTAGTGAAAACACAAAAATGAACATGATAAATGAGTAAGTTGCATGGTAAGTTTGCAGAAGGCAAGTGCTAAAAGAAAAGAGCCAGTTAATAGGGACGGGGATCGAGAACAATTTGTGATTTTAAATGGAGCTTTATCGAAAAGGTGACATATGCCAAGCACTACAGCAAGTGAGGAATAAGCCACTCAGAGAACTAGCGGGTGAATGTTCCAGACCAAGAAAACCAGGCAAAGGTCCTAATGTGGAAATGTGCTTATGTGTTTCAGGAAAACAAAAAGACAGTGTTGGTGGAACAGGAAGAAAGAGGGACAGTAGCAAGAACTGCGATTAGAGATTCATGAGAGGTTCATATAGTGTTGAGCCCTGAAGGCCATTGTAAAGATGGCATTTACTCAGAGAAATGGGGGCTTCTTTGGTGTTTCAGATGGTAAAGAATTGGCCAGCAATGCTGAAGACATAGGTTTGACCCCTGGGTTGGGAAGATACCCTGCAGAAAGGAATGGCTACCCACTGCAGTATTCTTGCCTGGAGAATTCCATGGATAGATAAGCCTGGCAGGCTATAGCCCATAGGGTCATAAACAGTCAGACAGAACTGAATGCTTAATACTTTCACTTCATTTTCAAGGAACTGGAGAGCTGAGGAGGACTTCAAGGTATGGACTGATATGTTTTGCTTTATATATTAATTTGCATCAGGAAGATTCCCTGGAGGAGGGAACAGCAACCCACTCCAGTATTCTTGCCTAGAGAATCCCATGGACAGAGGAGCCTGGAGGGCTATGGTCCCTAGGGTCACAAAGGGTCAGACACAAATGAAGCGACTTAGCACGCACTCAGGCAGGATAACTTTAGCTGCTGTGGTGAGAACAGATCATGGGTTGGGGAATTGTTTGAAAGCAGAGAGACCAGATGGGAGGTAATTGTAAGAATCTACTCAAGAGATGATGATAACTCGGACCAAGGTGGTTGGGATTTTGAGAAAGGGTGATGTTATGGGTATATTTTGAGGGAGGCTGAAAACCTACTACAATTGATCCATGTAATACTTTCACACTTGTTTGCTTGAACACTTTTGTTGGCCTTTTGTTTTCTATGTGCCTATGGAAAACTCATGGGAAACTTTCCAACTTAAGTATAGATTACTCCTCTATAACTGAACATATCAAATATTCTATTTGACCTGTTTTAGACTGTAAGATGAAGGCATCCCCCTTGTACCTCTCTCTCTTCTTTTTCCAATTTAGGTTCAGTTATCTCTAAGCCTTAGTTCAGAAAACGAAGATCAAGGCATCCGGTCCCATCACTTCATGGAAAATAGATGGGGAAACAGTGGAAACAGTGTCAGACTTTATTTTTCTGGGCTCCAAAATCACTGCAGATGGTGACTGTAGCCATGAAATTAAAAGACACTTACTCCTTGGAAGGAAAGTTATGACCAACCTAGATAGCATATTCAAAAGCAGAGACGTTACTTTGCCAACAAAGGTCCGTCTAGTCAAGGCTATGGTTTTTCCTGTGGTCATGTATGGATGTGAGAGTTGGACTGTGAAGAAGGCTGAGCACCAAAGAATTGATGCTTTTGAACTGTGGTGTTGGAGAAGACTCTTGAGAGTCCCTTGGGCTGCAAGGAGATCCAACCAGTCCATTCTGAAGGAGATCAGCCCTGGGATTTCTTTGGAAGGAATGATGCTGAAGCTGAAACTCCAATACTTTGGCCATCTCATGCGAAGAGTTGACTCATTGGAAAAGACTCTGATGCTGGGAGGGATTGGGGGCAGGAGGAGAAGGGGACGACAGAGGATGAGATGGCTGGATGGCATCACTGACTCAATGGACATGAGTCTGAGTGAACTCCGGGAGTTGGTGATGGACAGGGAGGCCTGGCATGCTGCGATTCATGGGGTCGCAAAGAGTCGGACACGACTGAGTGACTAATCTGATCTGATCTGATCTCTAAGCCTGATACATTCTATTTTAAATTAAATTAATTTATCTATTTAATTGGAAGCTAATTACTTTATAATATTTTGGTGGTTTTTGCCATACATTTACATGAATCAGCCACGGGTGAACATGTGTCCCCCATCCCGAACCACCCCCCACCTCCCTCGTCATCCCTTCCCTCTGGATTGTCCCAGTGTCACTACCCAGATTTTACTTCTTTAAAATAATTGGGATATTTGCTTTTTGGTATCATGGCTCTATTTTTATTTCTTTCCATCTTTCCACCTTTGTCTATTTGCGTATCTCTTCCAAAAAAAAAAAAAAACACAGTGCATTGGAGATAAAATTTTTGAGACTTTACATGTCTGAGCATGTCTTCATTATACCCTCATGAGTCTTATATTTTTGACTGGTTAATCTAGACAGGTATTCTGGTTAATTTTATGTGTCAACACATGTAGGCTATGGCACTGAGTTGTTTGGCCAAACACCAGTATAGATGTTGTGAGCTATTTTTTTCAGATATGATTAATATTTAAATCAGTAGCCTTTGAGTAAAGCAGATTATGCTCCATAATTTGGGTGGACCTTGGAGAAAGGTGGTTCTTACTCCAACTCTTGGATGTAGGGTTCTATATATGTATACTATTTCAAACTTGTTTATTGTAATTTTTGGATTTTTTCCTATTCTTTTTTCCTGTTGAATATACAGGTAACAAGAAGAGATTTGTTCTCAATTCTCCAGGCAAGAATACTGGAGTGGGTAGCCATTCCCTTCTCCGAGGGATCTTTCCAACCCAGGGATTGAACCCAGGTCTCCTGCATTGCACACAGATTCTTTACTGTGTGAGCCACCAAGGAAGCCCTCAATATGTCACTGGTTTATTCTGTTTCTTCTTGTAGTTCTGTAAAGTTTTTCCTCATTTATTTTGTGACTGTTATCTGGTATATTTTGATTTACCCTGGTAGATTAAAATTTTTTAACATGATAGAGTTTTCCTTTATATCTATAAAAATGCTTTTTGCTTTGAAGTTTGTTTGTCTGGTAGAAATAGAACTGCATGTTCCTCACTTTTATGAGTATGAACCTGGTATATATTTTATCAGTTCTTTACTTTCAAATTTCTGTGTTTTAGATGTAGTTTTCCCAAGCAGGCTATATCTAGATTGAGCTTTTTTAGGACACTGGGATAATTTTTGACTTAACTGTAGCATTTTGTCCATTTTACATTTGCTATAATCATTAATATTTTTATTTCTATCATTTTATTTTGTCCTTTTCCCCCAACTTTCCTTTCTTTTACTTGGTATTTTTCTTTCTTTTGCTTTTTATTTTCCTTTTATTTTTTTTAATTGATTTTTTGTTATCTTTCCACACTGTTTGGCTCCTAAAATAAATTGCAGTCAGTTGGGAATGGGCACGGGGAAGCATTAGAATACACTTACATGGTGTTTATTGGTCCTTTCTCATTGATACCTATCCTCCCCTTCATTCATTGGATTCGGGTTCTGAGAAGTGGTTCATAAACTCAGAAATTGAGCAAGGATGATAATTTTTCCGGGGAAGATTTCACAGGCCCATGTTCATTCATGATTTTTTTTCTTTTTAGATTGTGTAAACTAAGCAATACACTTTTTTTGTTCTTCATCTATGTTGTCTCTAGGAACATGTGGTTTCCAATCAGACTTTTCTGATATTCATGATAAATATACTCATCCTGCTTCCGACCATTAGTAATATCACCTGGATTCAATTATTTCAAAAATCCTATAATCCTTACTGATACTAGGATTCTAGGTCTATATCAAGACTGGCTATAAATGACAACTACCACTCTCAGCAATGGTGATGGCTTCTTACTTTTATCATTTCAATAAATGGAAAATTTTCATGAAGCACAGCTTCATGAATTTGGTGAATTTCTGGTTTCATCAATCTTATTATGCACTCTAGCATTCCTGATTTTCTTGAGCCTTTTGATCCTTCCTTCTCCATCTGCTATGATAGTTCTAGTATTTCTGCATCACTTAGTATGGGCCTTGGGATTCCCAGGTGACACAGTGGTAAAGAACCTGCCTGCCAGTGAAAGAGACTTAACAAACACGGGTTTGTCTCTGGGGTCAGAAAGATCCCCTGGAGGAGGGTAGGGCAACACACTTTGGTATTTTTGCCTGCAGAATCCCATGACAGAAAAGCCTGGGGTCTGACAATCCACAGAATCACAAAGAGTAGGATATGGCTGAAGCGACTTAGCATGTAGGCACATAATACGGACCTTAACTTTTTCCAAGCTTCAAAGGGCCATCTAACAATGTGTTAGCATAGTCTCCTAGAGTTCCTATCAAAGTATTTTATCCTGCATCTCAGGAAATTGCTCTCATTAAAAAACAAACAAACAAACTATGCTTTATTCAATTATATATTATTTCCTTGATCCAGTACATTCAGTATCCATTACATATTATTGTTCTCTTCCTCTCATAGCAGGCCTAGTAGTAACCCCCACTCAAAGCCCTCCCATAGGTGACCTGACCAAAATATTGATCTAATGGGCAAAAGGAGAGATATGGAGAAAAGACACTCGTGTAGGTATGTGTCGTTTTGCAACACAAAGTTTACTGTATCATCTTTAATACAGAAGATGCTAGACTTTAACTGGTAAGAGTGAGTTACTTTTTTTCTGTAGGATGTTTCAGGGGAATCTGAAGATTCAGTGTATTCTCTGCATCAGTATCAAAAGTTCAGTCCAAATCTGAGTGTCCAACATCTCTCCAATTAAGGACCTGACCTTGGCATAACAGACTAGCTGGACATGACAATGCAAACTTCTCTTGAACTCTGCTAGTCTTATAATTCAGTTCTAGGCCTCATTCAGAGCATTCTTCTGCATTTCCATGACAGGGAATTAGAGAATTTATACAATGTCAAAAAGGACCTCAATTCACACTTTGTTTTCAACTGGTATTTAATAACACATAGCCATTTACTGTCTTTCATTAGTGCATCAATATTGCCCAGAAATACTCATCTGATTCTATAATCCTTGTATTTACTACTCCCATTGCACCTCTCAAACACCTACAGTACTGAAGCTGCTGGTGTACCCTTTAATTTGGTATTCCATCCCAGATCATCACTGGTGAAAATGTTAAAAATGGCACTAATATAGCATAACAGGAGCCATCAGTTATCCACTTATCACTAGTGATGGTGTCCTTATCGCCAGGCAGCCAACGATGGTTTATAACCAGCTATAAACCTCTTTTAGGGTCTGCTTCTTAGGATTACACCTCATATCAACTGCCTTATTTTTCTTTCTCAGGCTGTAAGCTCAGACATGGAGATTGAACATGAGATATTTATTTTGAAGTATGGTTTGACTTATCTACTTCTATATAATAAAAAACTTTTATGGCAGAAGAAAAGCAGCGATTTTATTATACCTTACAGTCATATGGGACAAGAATATGGGCAGAGCTTACCAAACTGATTCTTGTGCTTCATGTGGAGTTGACAAAAATCTGTTGGGGATGTATTCACTTGGCAGCTGAGCTGGTTTTCAGATCACTCGCACCTGATGTATTGGCAGAGAGGACTGGAAGGCTGTTTAGTTGAGCTATTTACTCCTTTCGTATAATGTCAGATCAGATCAGATCAGATCAGTCACTCGGTCATGTCCGACTCTTTGTGACCCCATGAATCGCAGCACGCCAGGCCTCCCTGTCCATCACCAACTCCCGGAGTTCACTCAGACTCATGTCCATCGAGTCAGTGATGCCATCCAGCCATCTCATCCTCTGTTGTCCCCTTCTCCTCCTGCCCCCAATCCCTCCTAGCATCAGAGTCTTTTCCAATGAGTCAACTCTTCGCATGAGGTGGCCAAAGTACTAGAGTTTCAGCTTTACCATCAGTCCTTCCAAAGAACACCCAGGGCTGATCTCCTTCAGAATGGACTGGTTGGATCTCCTTGCAGTCCAAGGGACTCTCAAGAGTCTTCTCCAACACCACAGTTCAAAAGCATCAATTCTTCGTCACTCAGCCTTCTTCACAGTCCAACTCTCACATCCATACATATAATATCCATACATATATATACATACATACATATATATGTATATATACATACATATATATATACATATATACATACATGCATATAATATCCATACATATAATGTCAGGACCTCTTAAATTCCATAGTCTTCTTTACAGATTAGGCCTAAACTGGCAATATCCCTTCCACTGTAGTTTTTTGATCAAAATAGTCACAGGTAGCTCAGGTTCAAGGTGAAGATACATAGACTTGGTGGTAAGAATGTCACAGGATTTATGGTCATCTTTGTGGTCAACCTGACACAAATACTCTCTCAGGGACATGGCATATTAGGGAATCAATGGAAGCAGGATTGGGCAGAGGGAGAATTTAGACTAAAATACATTTGCAACAGAGGCAAATCCCATTGGGAGTTCTGGAGCTAGAATGACCATTTGAAGTTGTCCTGAATTATAGCCAGCAGGTCAAGTTTGTGTATGGGCCAGTCATTTGATACGGACTGTCTTTGAGAAAGAAAGGCATGTAACTTTTTTTGAGAAAGCTCTCTTTTGCCTATGGCGATTCTCAGAGAGAAATTCAGTTGTGAGCCATTATCAGCCAACACTCCTGCCCTGCTAAGTACCCCTGTCGTGAAGGGTCCATCTGGGTGGTGCATGACAGCATCCATTACAAATGTCAGGAAATAAATTGAAGAGGCAAACAATATTTATGGCCTAAGTACATGAATTATAAATAGCAATTATCAATAACACTGAAAATTAAAATATTAGTGAAGAAATGGGTTAAGATAATTGCAAAGCATATATTTTATAAAAAAGATAATGTTAAAGAAGAGATAATTCAGTAAAGTATAATGAGTATCTCTGAAGGCAGAACCTAATCAATGGAACAGAAAATGATTTCTAAAATGATTCTGATGAAAAGATGAAAAGAGCACATGGTTTGTAAGGAAATTTTTTTATAGGCTGCTGAACATAAAAACATATTCTTTTTAAACTTTTGCATTTCAAAAGTGAAAATAAAATTCTTCTAGTAAATGGAAGATTGAACTGTTTCTCCATTTTTTTATTATAAAAACAAGCAAATAAAAATCCCCTGAAATTTTTATATTGAAACTAAAAAAATAGAAATGCCTCATAGATTTTAAGTGTAAAGGCTGCTAAGTTTTGCAAGGCAGCATGAGCCACACGGGAGAAGGGAAGAAGCAAAGTACTCCAGGGGCAACAGGTTTCTAGAAAGACCAACATGAAAAGAAGGCTGTGGATCTGGAGAGGACAAAACAGAAACTGAAAAAAAAATAAGAGTCATAAAGCATGAAAGAAATGTATATAAGGAATTTCCTGGTGGTCTAGTGGTTAGGACTTGGCATTTTCATTGCCCAGGCCTGGGTTCAGTCCCTGATTGGGGAACTGAGATCTCGCAAGCCATACCACAGTGCCAAAAAGAAAAAAGAGAAAAAGAGAGAGAAATGTATAGAATAGAATTATGGATAAGTGGTGATATGTCTTCGAAAAGCCAGTAAAACCGTTCTCTAGGGGAAACTTCTGCAGTGGCTGGACAGATATCTAGTTTATTCCATAATAAGTAAAATTGGAGCTGGTCCAGCGTAGAAATACAAGTGGGAAGAAATAAAGTGGGAAAGACCTTCCCAAAGTATATGTCACAAAATAAGAAAGAATAGATGAAAGTTTTGATCAATACTTTTTCAGTTTAGTTCAGTTCAGTTCAGTTGCTCAGTCATGTCCGACTCTTTGCGACCCCATGAACTGCAGCACGCCAGGCCTCCCTGTCCATTACCAACTCCCAGAGTCCACCCAAACCCATGTCCATCGAGTCGGTGATGCCATCCAACCATCTCATCCTCTGTCTTTTTCATTAACTATTAATAAAAGGTTAAAAAAAAAAGACAATTTCCATGAAGGGAAATCCCAAAGTGAAAATTCAACATTTTGGGGAAAATGTAGTGAAAAGACAGGAAATGATGAAATGTACACAGGCCAACTAAGGAAAAATGTAGGAAGAATAACAACAACAAAATACAAATGAAGTCAAAATTGACTGTAACACAAAATAACAAAATCATTGAGGATAATACAGAAAGAGATCCAGAGTATAGAATGAGAAAATTGATCAAAATAAAATAAAAATATAGTGGAGTTGAAAAGGATTAAAGGGAATAGTTAGATATGCAAGAAAGGCAAAGGAGATCAAATGCACATAATTGGAGTCTCCCAAGTAGAAAGACAAAATAATGCAACAGAATATAGACACATATAATTCAAGGAAACATTCCTGAAATAAAACGAGGCTTGGATGTACATTTTTAAAGATATATTGTACGCCAGGGCAATTTGAACCTTAATGGTCAATAATGAGATACATTTTGAAACCATTAGTCCTTAAATAAAGAATCTTTTGCAAAGATAAGGCAAAATATCGATTTCTTTAGAAGAGGAGGAAAAAAAAGACAAATTAATCAGATTTCAAGTTTTCCTTAGCAGGATTCAGCATTTGAAGACAGTGGAGAAATATTTATGTGATAAGCTAGGTAAAATGTATAAACCAAGGATTCTATATCCAGTCAATTTGTGCTTCAAGTGAAAATTCAACAAATTGATTTGAACACACCAAGCACTCAGGGATTATTGCTACAAAATGTCCTTGTTGAGGAAACTGCTTATAGGTGAACTTCAATCAAATAAGAGGTAACTAGAAAGCAATGGAAAAGTTATGAATTAATTTTTAATGTATTATTTTTAAAACCAAGACTAAAGCAAATGTGGAGCTGAGGGTGACAAACCAAATATAAACTTCATACATTTTAAAATGGAAAAATGCTAATTACTCACAAGGTGAAAAGGAAAGCAAGTCTGTTACCACTTCAGAAATGTCTTAGAGTCAAAGGATATCATTTCAAATTTATAAAATTAAGTAATAGGTAAATAAGTAAAAATAATCACACAAATGTATGCTGTGCTGTGCTTAGTCACTCAGTCATGTCTGACTCTTTGTGATCCCATGGACTGTAGCCCTCCTGGCTCCTATGTCCACAGGGATTCTCCAGGCAAGAATACTGGAGTGGGTTGCCATGTCCTCCAGAGGATGTTCTCCACCCAAGAATTGAACTGGGATCTCTTTCATTGCAGGCGGATTCTTTACCAGCTGAGCTGCTAGGGAAGCACTTGTATACTGGATTACTTAATTCAAACTGGCATTTGCTGCTATTATCTAAATCTAAAATTTTTTCCTTAGGTTCCTCTTTATTCTGTAGTATCTGACTGAAGAGTTGCTATAGTTGTTCAAATAAAGGACCTCCCAGAGGGTGTGGAGTAGAAGAAGGAAGGAGAAACCATTTATTTTGGAAGGCTACCTGGGTGGGGAAGATCCTCTGAAGAAGGAAAAGGCAACCCACTCCAGTATTCTTGCCTGAAAATTCCCATGGACAGAAGAGCCTGGCAGGATATAGTCCATGGGGTCACCAAGAGTCGGACACAACTTAGCAACTAAACCACCACATGGTGATCAGACATGACAATCATATGCAGACATACATGTAGATCTTAGTTTATTCTCATTCTCTTTCTGCTTCCATTGATATTTGTTCAATGAATAAATTAATGCAGAATATATGATGTTAATGCTATATAAATCAGGAGAAACAGAGCATTGCAAAGGATAAATGATTAAAAATTCAAATACCACCCACAGATGATAAAAGATGACTCCAAAGCACACACTAGACTCCCCAGTTAGGAATTGTTGACCATGTGACAGACATTTTAATGGATCAGGTTTTAGTGAGTTGAAAACGAGTTTGCAGGGAAGGAAAGTAGAGAATAAAGAGAATAGAAATAAAGAGAAAACTTTTGTTTGTTTCTTTTTGTTTGTTAATGTGTGAGAGATTGAGCACATTCCTGGCATGTAAGGAGGAAATTAGGTGAGGGAACAGATTTTATGACATGAAGAGAGTAGTTCATGATGGAGCCCACAAGAGGAAAGATAGACCTTGGACAGAAGCACAGAAACCTCCTTTGAGAATGGAGTTAATAGTAGGGATGGCTGCAGTTAAATCTGGTGGTAAGATATTATAAAAATTGATGATACTCTGTTGGAGTGGTTTTATTTACAAAATGGAAAATGTGGATATTTGCCAAAGGAGGGGAGAAAGCAGTGTTACTTGAGAGTGAAGAAGCTTGAATTAGAGTACAATGGAAATAGGACTGAGTAAGCTGACTTAGTTCTAACTCAGTTTGAAGACCTTGTGTGTGTTTTTTTTTTTTTTTTTTGAGGTACAGATATTGGATGTGCAGGTTTTCTGAAGTGATGTTTCTACATCAAGGTAAAGTGTATTCTGAAAGAAAGTTTGGCGTTTTAAAATGAGTGAGTGTATAGATGTAGACTGACAAACTGGTTGATGCAGTGAAATTGGAGTAAATGCTTTAAAGAAAATAAGAGAAAGAAGATATGGTAAGAAATAAGCCTATTAATTTCAAGATTTCAGAAACAGAGTCTTGTAGAAGATAACAAGGTTTTTGAAGTAGGTGATTTTACTGTAGTGGAAATGAAGGCCACTGAAACTGAGATCAATAAACTGAAGGTAAAGGTTACATGTTACAGTGGAAAAAGCCACAGACACTGACATGTATCTCTTAATCTGTGGGACATTGGAAAAAATAACATCTCTGTGGCCCTTAGTTTCCTATAAGTAGAATTAAAGTGCTATTTTGAGTGTTTTTTTATAAAGCACATATAAAAAGCCTAGCAAAAAGCCTAGCATGAGAGTTGTTTGATTACATTATTTTATTGTTGCTACTGCTATCATTTTTACTGTTATTGTCATTAAATAGGTCATGGACATTGGTGTTATCAGATTTTGAGTGCAGAGGGATCAAGTCTGAAAGTTGTCAGTGAACACAAGGCGTCAATAACAAAAAGAATGATAGAGAGTGGTAATGGGGATTGCTAGTGGTAATGCTATGCTATGCTATGCTAAGTCACTTCAGTCGTGTCCGACTCTGTGTGACCCCATAGACGGCAGCCACCAGGCTCCCCCGTCCCTTGGATTCTCCAGGCAAGAACACTGGAGTGGGTTGCCATTTCCTTCTCCGATGCATGAAAGTGAAAAGTGAAAGTGAAGTCGCTCAGTCGTGTCCGACTCTTAGCAACCTCCTGGACTGCAGCCTACCAGGCTCCTCCATCCATGGGATTTTCCGGGCAAGAGTACTGGAGTGGAATGCCATTGCCTTCTCCAGCTAGTGGTAATAGCTTGGAACAAAAGAAACCTTACTTTCATGCTCTGGTGAAATCAGAAATAAAATTTTAAATAGTAATTTGTAACAAGAGAATTTTGACTTCTCTGACTGCATTTTTGCCTGGAAAGAATAAGATGAGTAGCATTCTATGAAGGAATTGTAAATCTAGTAGAAAATAGAGTAGAATGAAATTCCAGGGCCGGGGGTGGGGGAATTGTGAAGGACACCACCCTTATGGCAGAAAGTGAAGAGGAACTAAAAAACCTCTTGACAAAGGTGAAAGAGGAGAGTGAAAACGTTGGCTTAAAGCTCAACATTCAGAAAACGAAGATCATGGCATCTGATCCCATCACTTCATGGGAAATAGATGGGGAAACAGTGGAAACAGTGTCAGAGTTTACTTTTTTGGGCTCCAAAATCACTGCAGATGGTGACTGCAGCCATGAAATTAAAAGACGCTTACTCCTTGGAAGGAAAGTTATGACCAACCTAGATAGCATATTTAAAAGCAGAGACATTACTTTGCCAACAAAGGTCTGTCTAGTCAAGGCTATGGTTTTTCCAGTGGTCATGTATGGATGTGAGAGTTGGACTGTGAAGAAGGCTGAGCGCCGAAGAATTGATGCTTTTGAACTGTGGTGTTGGAGAAGACTCTTGAGAGTCCCTTGGACTGCAAGGAGATCCAACCAGTCCATTCTGAAGGAGATCAGCCCTGGGATTTCTTTGGAGGGAATGATGCTGAAGCTGAAACTCCAGTACTTTGGCCACCTCATACGAAGAATTGACTCATTGGAAAAGACTCTGACGCTGGGAGGGATTGTGGGCAGGAGGAGAAGGGGACGCCAGAGGATGAGATGGCTGGATGACATCACTGACTCGATGGACGTGAGTCTGAGTGAACTCCGGGAGTTGGTGATGGACAGGGAGGCCTGGCGTGCTGCGATTCATGGGGTTGCAAAGAGTCGGGCACGACTGAGTGACTGAATTGGACTGGAGGGAACAGTAGGAGAATGGTTAAGGAGAGAGGAGAGAAAGTAGTGTAAACATGAAAATGTGGGAAAATGAGAAAATCAGAGGGGCTAACAACCTGGGTGATAGCAAGTGTGATATGCATAAACACAATGTACTGAATGACTGGGTACCAAATAGTCATAAAAATAAAATTATTTTCATGTGGTGCTGGCTGAATCTTCTCTCGTTGGTGAAAAGTTGGAGATGCTAGAGACATGATCATGCCATATGTAAATAACTGAGACCAAGGATACAGAATATGTTAGATATTTTAAAATTGTTTTGAGAATACAAGGATAGCTAAACTGAAATAACTAAAATCACATTTAAAATGTAAATATGAGTTTTTCAAACCTAAATTTTTATTTAATTACAGTGATCTCAGAGAAAAGATAATTAAAATGGTGCTGGAAACTTGCTTCTTTGGTAGAATGACATATTTGAGATTTTCACTTAGCTGGCTAAATTGTCTTATAAACTTTCATTTATCTTTATTATTATTTTTTTTAGGGCCCAAATCTTGGGCACAAAAAGTTGCATTTTAATTCTAGAATAATATATGAAAAAATGAAAATATTGCAAGCATTAAAATATGAGCTTTTTAGATAGTACTTAAAACTTTAATTAGGAATGTAATCCAGAGCTGATAGGTTTTCTTTGTCCCCCTTGAAACAACACATAGACAGCAAGTTGCATGTGGCCCATAAACACATCTGGAGACTTGTCCTTAACCTGCCTGGTTCAGGGAGTCTTGATGACTGGCAGCTACGCAGGCATCAGAATGAAAGCAATGGACTATCATCCAGATGTGATACTCATTTATTAAAATCTCAGCCATTTGCATTTTTCTTAAAACACCATATTTAAGATATTTATTGGCAATTGGAACATGAATTTGTAAGACTTCTAAAAAGATATAAATAAATCTTAATGATTAAATTATTCATTTGGAATTTTTTTTTTAGCCAAGTAGTTAAAGGCATTGGAGAAGGAAATGGCAACCCACTCCAGTGTTATTGCCTGGAGAATCCCATGGACAGAGAAGCCTGGTAGGCTGCAGTCCATGGGGTCGCACAGAGTCGGACACGACTGAAGCGACTTGGCAGGCAGTTAAAGGCATAAACAAAATAGATTAACTCAACATCCAAAAAACTAAGATCATGGCATTCAGTCCCATCACTTCATGGCAAACAGATATGGAAAATATGGAAACAGTGAGAGTTGAACCATAAAGAAGGCTGAGTACCAAAGAACTGAAGCTTTCAAACTGTGGTGTTGAAGAAGATTCTTGAGAGTCCCGTGGACTGCAAGATCAAACCAGTCAATCCTAAAGGAAATCAACATTGAATATTCATTGGAAGGACTGCTGCTGAAGCTCCAATATTTTGGCCACCTGATATGAAAAGTCCACTCATTGGAAAAGACCCTGATGCTGGGAAAGATTGAGGGCAGGATGAGAAGGGTGGAGACAGAGGATGAGATGGTGGGATGGCTTCTCTCAGGAGCATGCTTTCCCCAGATGTGGGCCTGGCTTGCTTCCTTATCTCCTTCAGATCTTTATTCTAATAACACATTTTTAATGAGCAGTTATTTGAACACATTGTTTAAAGTTGCAGGCTCTTACTCTGGAATTCCTTATCCTACTTAACTTTTCTCCATAGCAAATATTACTGCATCTTCTAACAAAATTCCAATTTGCTTATTTCATTTATTATCTGCCTCTGTAAACTATCATGAAAGCTTCACTAGGGAAAGTGCTTATTGTTTGTTCACTGCTGTATCTTCACAACCTAGAACAGTGCCTGGCGTGTGGATTCTGTCTGATAAATGTTTGTAAAAATTAGAACTCAGAGGCCCATTTTCAGGATGATAATTGTGGGGGAATTTTTCATATGTCAAGAAAATTATTAGAGATGTATTAAGCACTGCCTCTTGAGAAACCTATATGCAGGTCAGGATGCAACAGTTAGAACTGGACATGAAACAACAGACTGGTTCCAAACAGGAAAAGGAGTACATCAAGGCTGTATATTGTCATCCTGCTTATTTAACTTATATGCAGAGTACATCATGAGAAACGCTGGGCTGGAAGAAGCACAAGTTGCAATCAAGATTGCCAGGAGAAATATCAATAACCTCAGACATGCAGATAACACCACCCTTATGGCAGAAAGTGAAGAGGAACTAAAAAGCCTCTTGATGAAAGTGAAAGAGGAGAGTGAAAAAGTTGGCTTAAAGCTCAACATTCAGAAAATGAAGATCATGGCATCTGGTCCCATCACTTCATGGGAAATAGATGGGGAAACAGTGGAAACAGTGTCAGACTTCATTTTTGGGGGCTCCAAAATCACTGCAGATGGTGACTGCAGCCATGAAATTAAAAGATGCTTACTCCTTGGAAGGAAAGTAATGTCCAAATAGATAGCATATTGAAAAGCAGAGACATTACTTTGCCAACAAAGGTCCGTCTAGTCAAGGCTATGGTTTTTCCAGTGGTCATGTATGGATGTGAGAGTTGGACTGTGAAGAAAGCTGAGGGTCAAATATAATTGATGCTTTTGAACTATGGTGTTGGAGAAGACTCTTGAGAGTCCCTTGGACTGCAACAAGATCCAACCAATCTACTCTAAAGGAGATCAGTCCTGGGATTTCTTTGGAAGGACTGATGATAAAGCTGAAACTCCAGTACTTTGGCCACCTCATGCGAAGAGTTGACACATTGGAAAAGACTCTGATGCTGGGAGGGATTGGGGACAGGAGGAGAAGGGGATGACAGAGGATGAGATGGCTGGATGGTATCACCGACTCGATGGACAAGAGTTTGGGTGAACTCCGTGAGTTGGTGATGGACAGGGAGGCCTGGGGTGCTGCAATTCATGGGGTCGCAAAGAATTGGACAAGACTGAGCAACTAAACTGAACTAAAGCACTTGCTACTTGTTTATATTTTTATACTTTTTACTCAGAAAGATGATTTTAATAAGAATCATAAGATTTAAGTTGAGCATGAAGGGGGTTGGGTTTTTATGTCTGCTTTAATCTTAAAAATTAGCATGACACATGAATTTTATAGAATGGGGCAAAAATATAATAAATACTTGCAGGATTAAGTTAAATAATGTTGCAAGATCAATAATAAATTTTATCAGACCCTGAAAATTTTGCCACATTTGCTCTTCACAATTTGTTAAAAAATTACAGATTTAGTTGAAACATCTTGAAATATCAGATGATCCCACTTTTCGCTACTATATTCCTAGACTGACTGCTATCCTGAATTTGGTATTTGAAATTTCCATGAATTTATATACATATGTATAAGAACATATGTATGTCTCCATCTATTTCTACAATAATGTTTTATGTCTTTTCACACTTTATATATGTGATGCCATAATTCAAGTCATATTCAACTTGTTTTTCTCCTCACCATAATTCTGTTGGTATTTATATAATAATACTGATAGCTCAGTTGATTTTAATTACTATGTAGTATTTAATAATTATGCTAAATGAATTTATTCATTCTATTGATAAACATTTAGGCTGTCTCTAATTTTTATTGTTATATATTGTTATAATTACTTTTTTGTGCACCCATCATTGTGAACAAGTGTGAGAATTTCTTGGATGTACCTAAAGGTGTAAATTTTAAATCAAAACTTGTATACATTTTTCACCTTCACTAGATATTATTAAATTATCCTTCAAAGTCATTATGTTGATGAGTATGCATAAAAGCAAGGTTAAACATTTTTTCCAGATCCTTTCACTAGTTATTATTGTCAGACATAAAATTTTCTAATTTGACATATGTGCAGTAGTGTCTAATATTGCTTTATTTGCATATCTGTGATTAGTCATGTTGTTGAGAATCTTTTCATTTTTGATGGGCTATGTAAGTTATCTCCTCAACAAATTATTTGTTAAATAGCCTTTAACCATTGAGCTCTAGATTTAGTTTTTTTCTTATAGATTTATGTGTTCTTCATAAGTTTTGTATATACCGTTTTTGAAAGTTTTAATGGCTGATCATCCAAACCAGACCATTTTTTAAGAATGCAAGGATTTACCCTTAATAACTGCATCAGTAATAGAAGAAAATCAGGATTACTCTGGGCAATATGTGTTATATGGTTACCTAGTTATAAGCATTGGCAACTATAGTTCCTCTTTTAACTTTGTTGATAGTATATTTCACTGAACAGATGACTTTAAAGATAATCAAATTCATCAATTTTTAAGCTAGTCACAAAAAATAAGTGCTGCATAGTTAAACATATATGAAATAGCTAGAATGGTCAAATTCATAAAGACAGAAAGTAGAATGATGTTTGCTAGGGGATGGGAGGAGAGAGGGATAGGGAGTTTTTTGTTTAGTGGGTAGAGTTCCAGACTTTCATTACTAGAAGTGTCCTAGAGATGGATGGTAGTGATGGTTGCATAACAGTGTGAATGTACACAGAGCTCTATACTTACAAATGATTAAATTTAATTTTATGTATATATTTTACTTTAATAAATGTAAAATTAAAATCAATAAGTTATTATAAAGAAAAATTACTAGTTGTTAATTAGTTGATTACATTTATATTGCCTCATACATCTTTTTTTTTTAGGAAGTATCCAAGATATTTTTTAAATGTATTTTTGTTTTAATTACTGTGAATCTTCATTTTATTCTCACATTGATGGTAATTTAACTGGACATAAAATGTTTAGTGGATGATATTTCCTCTTGACACTTTTCTTGTGGTCAGCCTAATGACCAGTTCTTTGTGGAAAATATCTTTTTGATAATTTTACAGTTTCTTGCAATCTTAGATGGTTTTATTATAACATTAGTTTAGATTTAGATTAATTTAATGGTGTAGTAATTAAATTTTACTTCAACCTGAGGATTGGGTCTTTTTGTAAAAGTCTTAGAAAATATTTTTACCATCTTTCTAAATTCCATATATATGCATTACTGTACTGTATTGGTGTTTTTCCTTCTGGCTTACTTCACTCTGTATAATAGGCTCCAGTTTCATCCACCTCATTAGGACTGATTCAAATGTATTCTTGTTAATGGCTGAGTAATACTCCATTGTGTATATGTACCACTGCTTTCTTATCCATTCATCTGCTGATGGACATCTAGGTTGTTTCCATGTCCTGGCTATTATGAACAGTGCTGCGATGAACATTGGGGTACACGTGTCTCTTTCCCTTCTGGTTTCCTCAGTGTGTATGCCCAGCAGTGGGATTGCTGGATCATAAGGCAGTTCTATTTCCAGTTTTTTAAGGAATCTCCACACTGTTCTCCATAGTGGCTGTACTAGTTTGCATTCCCACCAACAGTGTAAGAGGGTTCCCTTTTCTCCACACCCTCTCCAGCATTTATTATTTGTAGACTTTTGGATCGCAGCCATTCTGACTGGTGTGAAATGGTACCTCATAGTGGTTTTGTGTATAGAACAGTCTTATGGACTCTGTGGGAGAGGGAGAGGGTGGGAAGATTTGGGAGAATGGCATTGAATCATGTAAAATATCACGTATGAAACGAGATGCCAGTCCAGGTTCGATGCACGATACTGGATGCTTGGGGCTAGTGCACTGGGACGACCCAGAGGGATGGTATGGGGAGGGAGGAGGGAGGAGGGTTCAGGATGGGGAACACATGTATACCTGTGGCGGATTCATTTTGATATTTGGCAAAACTAATACAATTATGTAAAGCTTAAAAATAAAATTTAAAAAAAGTTACTAAAATATTGAGTAATGGGAATTACGAAATATAATTATAATCCACTAAAGTCAGTGAAGAGAAGCTAGCTTTAAACAATTATATAACAATGCTTTTAACTTTTGTTTAATGCTTAGAGATTTTTTTTTAGTAATAAAAAGTACGTTTAAATTAAAAAAAAAGAAAATATTTTGCTGTTATTACTTTAAAGTTATTTCTTCATCAACTTTCTTATGGAACTTTTGTTCAATAATTTGAATCTTCCTAATTGACCCCATGCATCTCAGACACCAGACCTTATGCTGTGTCCTGTTTGTACCAAGGGAAATGAAGTATAAGTAGATTTTGAAAAAAATATATAGGCATTTCTCAGAGACATTCCAAAATCCCCACAAAGTTTTTGTTTCTCTAGTCATTCTTTTGAAACTTTTTTCAGAGTGTCTATAAGATTATTTTCATCTGGAACAAGTTCATATTTTTAGTTTTACTTTCATTTTAACTTTCCATCTCTTTCTTTCCAATGGAAGATTTTTGGGTTTTGTGTTTATTTGTACTCGATCCTTGGGACCTTACTTTTGTAATGTTACTTTGGGTTTTCTGCTTTATTGTAATATGGTAGAATCTCACGATCTGGTCATATAAATACTGGGTAGTTGATTAAATTCCTGGGTCATAAGGCTAAGTCTTTTTTTTCTCATTATCTTAGATAGAAAGATTTCCTTGAAAATCTAACCCAAGGCAGTGTAAGAGCAACATTTTTTCCCCAAGCATCCCATAGTTGTTCTGGTCTCAGGCAGTGAGTTTACCTTTCGTCTTCTATTTTGTATTGAGAATTTAACCTTCGACACCACCTGGTTACAAACTATTGGGCAGCACTGCTGATTCCAGTCTTGAAATCCTCCAAGCCTATGGTTTTCTCCCAGGTCATTATTTTGTATTTCTGTATTATCCCCATGTTCCACTGAATTTATCCCTTTGTTTTATTGCTATTGCTATGTGTTTTGAGTAAAAGCAGTGTATTTAACCATGCATTTAACATCTTTACCAGAATCATTTGTTAAGTATAATCTAAAATGATTATGATACATTATAGATGGGAATGGAAATAAAGATTATGATCTTATTTCCCAAGGTTGAAAACTATTCTAAAACAGTTTAAGGGTTAAATAAATTTTCAAATAAAGGAATCCACTGACACCTTTTCTTGAATATGCATCCCATCTTCTAATCATTATAAGTTTTTTGACTGCTCTGTATTACTCTCTGAAGCCTTTAGTTAAAGTGGATTTTGGGAATCCTGGGAAATGAGAAATAAAATGAGGCAGACTTGTCAGTGGACAATTTTTATAAAATATTTTTCCATTTAATGCATTAAAAATGCTGCTTAGTATTTGACACCAGACCTTATGTAAATACTCACACTACATTGTGTCCTGTTTGTACCAAGGGAAATTAAGTATAAGTAGATTTTGAAAAAAATATATAGGCATTTCTCAGAGACATTCCAAAATTCCCACAAAGTTTAGCTCTTAGGAAATCAAACCACTGAAACAATGACCCAGTCTATTATTGCTCTAACTGACCCAGTTTTCCTGTGGAAATATTCCTTAAAGGGTGAAAATAGACTATTCTGCTTGTTAATTAATATGAACCTCAGTGAAATAATGTGGAATATGCAAAACTGTGTAATTAAAAGTTAAATTATCATTTGTAGATCTTTAGTGATCCAAACTTTTTTTTTTTTTTTTGAGTTTTGTTTATTTGTGTGTGTGTGAACAGAAAATACTCTTTGGTACAGAATGATTGTGAAAAGTCTGACATAAAAGATAGATGACATCAGTTCATAAAGGATATGGAGGATGTCTGAGTTGCAATTTTCTGCTAACCATGCCATAATTTGCAATGTTATATAATTCTAAATAGTTAACATTTGAGTATTTAATATCAGGTAATACGCTAAACAGTTCATGTGTTATCTTACTTAATCTTCCAAATAATCCAGTGATATTTGTTTCAATTTTAGAAATGAAAATATTGAGACTTAGGGAGAGTAAACAACTTACCCATGAATGTACACACCTTGTAGATGATAGACTCAGCATTTAAATTAGATTTGCTTGAGCTTAACTCTTATTCTAAATTGTGTTTCAATAACATTATAATCAGATTAGAAAAAGAACAAATGTGGTTATATGAATTTTTGTTATTCAAGTATTAGAATTATTTTAAACAAAACTTGAGAATAGGAATTTCTTCAAAACTGATAGAAACATGTCTGAAGAACAGAGGAGTCAGCTTAAAGTGGCTCCCATGAACCAAATATGGAATCACTTGAGCATCAAAAATTATAATTACAGTGAAAGACAAAGAAAACAGGGAAGAAGAAGAAAGGAAAGCCCCTTCTCATAGAAGGATGCCAGTTAAAAAATGTTGAAGGAATGACAGAAATAGAAAATCATCATTTGCAAGTGTCATCAGTTCAGTTCAGTTCAGTTCAGTCACTCAGTCGTGTCCAACTCTTTGTGACCCCATGAATCGAAGCATTCCAGACCTCCCTGTTCATCACCAACTCCCGGAGTTCACTCAAACTCATGCCCATCGAGTCAGTGATGCCATCCAGCCATCTCATCCTCTGTTGTCCCCTTCTCCTCCTGCCCCCAATCCCTCCCAGCATCAGAGTCTTTTCCAATGAGTCAACACTTCGCATGAGGTAGCCAAAGTACTGGAGTTTCAGCTTCAGCATCAGTCCTTCCAAAGAACACCCAGGACTGATCTCCTTCAGAATGGACTGGTTGGATCTCCTTGCAGTCCAAGGGACTCTCAAGAGTCTTCTCCAATACCACAGTTCAAAAGCATCAATTCGTCAGCGCTCAGCTTTCTTCACCGTCCAACTCTCACATCATAGTAATAATCAATTCAGGTAAGGGTTATCAATGAACACTAAAATAATTGGGTGAAAGATGTTGGGAACAGAATATTCATACAGGGTCAGGATTTTACTCCAGAGATTACTTGTTAATTGAAAAGAGAAAAGGATCATTTTCAATGGAGAAATTTTAAGCATATTACCTTAACCAAATGATTGAAAGAAGAATCAACAATGGTGAGAAAATATGACAATAGGTATATCATGATATGATTATAGGGAAGTACACTGTATCAATTAAGAGATTTTTTGGAAAAACTATTTAATGTGTTTATAATCAAGAAAAAATGATTAGTCTAGCTTGCAAGATTATCTACTAAATAACTTGGTCAGATTTTAAAAGGCCAATATCATGAATGACAAAAAGAATGAGGAAGAGAAGGAAGAGAATGAAAAGAAAGAAGAAAAAGAGTTGACAAACAGTTTTAGGATGCTAGAGATATGATAACTTAAACTCCAAATGATATTTGTTTTAGATCTCTGAATCAAGTTAAAATGATCATTAAGACTTGTCAGAACAATGGGGAAGTTTAAATGTGAATCACATATTAGATAATACTTCTGAATCAATGCTAAATATCTGGGTGTCATAATAGCATTGCCAATATGTAGAAAATATTCTTATTTTAACAAATACATGCTGAAATATTTAAGGATGAAGTATGATGTTTGTATCTTACCTTTTAACGGATCAAAAAAGATGCATCTAGGTAAGGAATATGTGTGCTCCTTCTACTGTATTTTTTTAAGATTTGTTTATTTCTTGGCTGTGGTCTTTGTTGCTGCACATAGGCTTTCTCTAGTTGTGGCAAGGGGGTACTCTTAGTTGTGGTATGCGGGAATATTGCAGTGGCTTCTCTTGTTGCAGAGCACAGGCTCTAAGCATGTGGGCTTCAGTAGTTGCCGTGTGTGGGCCCAGTAGTTGTGGCACATGGATTTAGTTGCTCCGCCATGTGTGGGGCCCTCCCGAATCAGGGATTAAACTGGTGTCCCCTGCACTGCAAGGCAGACTCTGCCTTGGACCACCAGTGAAGTCCTCCATATACTATTTTTTTTAAGTTTTTATATTTTGCAAAATATAAAAAGTTGGGCAAAAAATAAATTCACTTATTGTTATTGATTCCATCAATTTATTTGACTGCATTAATGATCAAATTTAATAATGATGGAAAGCATATTGGGAGAAATTCTACTTAATTACTAAAAACAACTTTACTCAGTGGCTTGACCGTATTCCAATGATTATTTTTCTTCTTTCTTTTTTATTTTTCTTTTGTTGTGTGTGTGAAGAAATGTAGACATAGTCAAAGTTTTAGGATTGCCTTGCATTAACCAAGTTTTACTAGGGAGGTGGAGAGAAACTTCCTTCAGTCACCAGAGAAAAGCTGATACATAGCCTGGAATTATATTTATTTGAACCAGTAACTATGTCTAGATAGACTATACTTAAGTAAAATAATTGTTTTTAAAAGATGACTTAATGCAGATATTTTACCTTTGTTTCACCATTGTATTTGGATTGAAGATCAGGAGATAGATAACTTATTTTTGAATTTATAATTTAGGGTATCATGATCACTGACCTAGAGCCAGACATCCTGGAATGTGAAGTCAAATGGGCCTTAGAAAGCATCACTACGAACAAAGCTAGTGGAGGTGATGGAATTCCAGTTGAGCTATTCCAAATCCTGAAAGATGATGCTGTGAAAGTGCTGCACTCAATATGCCAGCACATTTGGAAAACTCAGCAGTGGTCACAGGACTGGAAAAGGTCAGTTTTCATTCCAGTCCCAAAGAAAGGCAATGTCAAAGAATGCTCAAACTACCGCACAATTGCACTCATCTCGCACGCTAGTAAAGTAATACTCAAAATTCTCCAAGCCAGGCTTCAGCAATATGTGAACTGTGAACTTCCTGATGTTCAAGCTGGTTTTAGAAAAGGCAGAGATCAAACTGCCAACATCCGCTGGATCATAGAAAAAGCAAGAGAGTTCCAGAAAAACATCCATTTCTGCTTTATTGACTATGCCAAAGCCTTTGACTGTGTGGATCACAATAAACTGTGGAAAATTCTGAAAGAGATGGGAATACCAGAACACCTGATCTGCCTCTTGAGAAATTTGTGTGCAAATCAGGAAGCAACAGTTAGAACTGGACATGGAACAATAGACTGGTTCCAAACAGGAAAAGGAGTTCGTCAAGGCTGTATATTGTCAACCTGTTTATTTAACTTATATGCAGAGTATATCATGAGAAATGCTGGACTGGAAGAAACACAAGCTGGAATCAAGATTGCCGGGAGAAATATTAATAACCTCAGATATGCAGATGACATCACCCTTATGGCAGAAAGTGAAAAGGAACTGAAAAGCCTCTTGATGAAAGTGAAAGTGGAGAGTGACAAAGTTGGCTTAAAGCTCAACATTCAGAAAACGAAGATCATGGCATCCGGTCCCATCACTTCATGGGAAATAAATGGGGAAACAGTGTAAACAGTGTCAGACTTTATTTTTTGGGGCTCCAAAATAACTGCAGATGGTGACTATAGCCATGAAATTAAAAGACACTTACCCCTTGGAAGGAAAGTTATGACCAACCTAGATAGCATATTCAAAAGCAGAGACATTACTTTGCCAACAAAGGTCCGTCTAGTCAAGACTATGGTTTTTCCTGTGGTCATGTATGGATGTGAGAGTTGGACTGTGAAGAAGGCTGAGCGCTGAGAATTGATGCTTTTGAACTGTGGTGTTGGAGAAGACTCTTGAGAGTCCCTTGGACTGCAAGGAGATCCAACCAGTCCATTCTGAAGGAGATCAGCCCTGGGATTTCTTTGGAAGGAATGATGCTAAAGCTGAAACTCCAGTACTTTGGCCACATCATGCGAAGAGTTGATTCATTGGAAAAAACCCTGATGCTGGGAGGGACTGGGGGCAGGAGAAGAAGGGGACAACAGAGGATGAGATGGCTGGATGGCATCACTGACTCGATGGACGTGAGTCTGAGTGAACTCCGAGAGTTGGTGATGGACAGGGAGGCCTGGTGTGCTGCGATTCATGGGATGGCAAAGAGTTGGACACGACTGAGCGACTGATCTCATCTGATCTGATCTAAAGGAATAATATTTGAACTGGATGGATGGGAGGATAGACCTGTGCATGAGATCATGGAGTTTGAGCTGGATAACTGGTCTTAAGGTTGTCTCCCTTGAGGAGAAGCGAGTCTGTCTTATGTGTGAAAGAAAGGTGCAGAGATACATACATTGTAAATTATGCCAGCCATTCTCTAATATTTGTACTTTACTTTGCATAGGATAGAGTTGTCATTAGGAAGGATCATTTTTATATACTATATCAACTCTAGAAATTATTATTCTTTTAATGCTTGCCTATCTGATTGATTATAACATATCTCATTATTAATTTATAATATGCTCTTCTGCTGATTACTAGTGAACTTGTATATATATCAAGATATGTTCATTGGCCATTTCTGGTTATTTTCTAGAATTGCCTGATGTATATATAGCATATATCATTTATGTGCTACTTATGAGCCATTTTGTCTAATATTTCTTGAGACCTTGTAAATGTGTTCTGTCCCACCTACTACTGAGGCAACCGACTCCGTACAGGCTCTTACTGCCTCATGTGGTCACAACATGACTGTTACCTCAAAAGATCTGTTTGGAACTCATACCTGCACTACCCAGTGGTCTGGGGAAGTTAAAGCCCCCTGGGGTAAACTTTCACTAATATGAAAGGCAACCGTAAATGAATACTGGGAATGACTCTAGAACACAGAGTCTCAGAATGGTATTTTGGAGCTAGATCACTCAACACTGTGAAAGCAGTAAGAACCCTGCTGCAGGTGGGAAGTGGAGCGGCTGTGATCCATGGGGTGCACTGCCTTCACAGCCATTAAGGATTTCATCCGTGGTTAATTGGTTAAAGGTAACATTGGGACAGGCAATACCTAGTGGACTAAATATTAGAGAGGCAGTGAAAATTATAAAGATTGTAGCTTCTGTTACAAAAACTATGGGGGGAGAGGGAGTTGAGGGGAGAGAAAGAGTACCAGAGACCATGCTAAAAATAAGGCCTAATCTCTTGACTATAAAGGTGTCACAACTGCAAACAGATTTAATGTGCAGCTTCACAACTTTTCATGTAAAAGTTAGACATTGGTAAGATATTAATTCAAATATCCTCATGCTTTAACTCTGGCATGAGGATATTTGAATTAATGAGTTTGAGAATATTGTACATATAAATTCCTCTGAAACTTGTAGGCCAGCAGAAGAATCTTCCTCCTGCTCACCAGAAGAGAGCTGTCTTTTTCTTGCCTGGTGGTCCTGTAACAACTTTACCTGAAAGCAACTGCTTGTTCAGTTCAGTTCAGTTCAGTTCAGTTCACTCAGTTGTGTCTGACTCTTTGTGACCCCATGGACTGCAGAATGCCAGATTTCCCTGTCCATCACCAACTCCTGGAGCCTACCCAAACTCATGGCCATCACGTCGGTGATGCCATTTAACCATCTCATTCTCTGTCGGCCCCTTCCCGTCTCTCCTTCAATCTTTCCCAGCATCAGGATCTTTTCAAATGAGTCAGTTCTTCGCATCAGGTGGACAAAGTATTGGAGTTTCAGCTTCAGCGTCAGTCCTTCCAATGAATATTCAGGACTGATTTCCTTTAGGATTGACTGGTTGGATCTCCTTGCAGTCCAAGGGACTCTCAAGAGTCTTCTCCAACACCACAGTTCAAAAGCATCAATTCTTCAGCGCTCAGCTTTCTTTATAGTCCAACTCTCACATCCATACATGACTACTGGAAAAACCATAGCTTTGATTAGACAGACCTTTTTTTGGTAAAGCGATGTCTCTGCTTTGTAATATGCTATTTAGGTTCAGTTCAGTTCAGTCGCTCAGTTGTGTCCGACTCTTTGCGACCCCATGAATCGCAGCACGCCAGGCCTCCCTGTCCATCATCAACTTCCGGAGTTCACCCAGACTCACGTCCATTGAGTCAGTGATGCCATCCAGCCATCTCATCCTCTGTTGTCCCCTTCTCCTCCTGCCTCCAATCCCTCCCAGCATCAGAGTCTTTTCCAATGAGTCAACTCTTCGCATGAGGTGGCCAAAGTACTGGAGTTTCAGCTTTAGCATCATTCCTTCCAAAGAAATCCCAGGGCTGATCTCCTTCAGAATGGACTGGTTGGATCTCCTTGCAGTCCAAGGGACTCTCAAGAGTCTTCTCCAACACCACAGTTCAAAAGCATCAATTCTTCGGTGCTCAGCCTACTTCACAGTCCAACTCTCACATCCATACATGACCACAGGAAAAACCATAGCCTTGACTAGACGGACCTTTGTTGACAAAGTAATGTCTCTGCTTTTGAATATGCTATCTAGGTTGGTCAGAACTTTCCTTCCAAGGAGCAACGTCTTTTAATTCCATGGCCGCAGTCACCATCTGCAGTGATTTTGGAGCCCAGAAAAATAAAGTCTGACAGTGTTTCCACTGTTTCCCCATCTATTTCCCATGAAGTGATGGGACCAGATGCCATGATCTTCGTTTTCTGAATGTTGAGCTTTAAGCCAACTTTTTCACTCTTCACTTTCACTTTCATCAAGAGGCTTTTTAGTTCCTCTTCACTTTCTTCCATAAGGGTGGTGTCGTATGCACATCTGATGTTATTGATATTTCTCCCAGCAATCTTGATTCCAGCTTGTGTTTCTTCCAGTCCAGCATTTCTCATGATGTACTCTGCATATAAGTTAAATAAGCAGGGTGACAATATACAGCCTTAACAGACTGGTTCCAAATAGGAAAAGGAGTACGTCAAGGCTGTTTAGGTTGGTCATAGCTTTTCTCCCAAGAAGCAAGCATCTTTTCACTTCATGGCTTCAGTTAGATGATGCTTATACCTCACAACCCTTATTGCTTCTGGCTGATAGCAAGGAGGAGATCTCAGCATAGTCTGAGTAGGAAAGTACAGTCCCTGCTCCATTCCAAGAGAAGTAGTCTATGCATCAAGTTGAAGGGCCTGGTTAATATATGCCTGCAAGGACCAGAGAAAAATACGTGGGAAAGAATACTGAGGAGGTTGATTCAAGGGGGTAGATTTTTAGGCTTGTCAAAGCAGGATTTAATAATTGGGGTCTACTTATCTGTGACCTAGAATTCAGTGTTTTTGCAAGACTATCTGGATTTAGTTATAATAATGTATTGAGATGTTTCCTTGAAGCTTGAGCATATGTTAGCCACATACTTCTCACTCCCAATTCCTTGCACTACCTGATAAAGTGGAGACACATAATTTTTTTTAATATTTTTTTTTCATCAGATTTGCTTTCTAGGGTAACCAGGCTAGGATAAGTTGTTTGATGCTTTGTCATGGATTTGTGAAAATCCTTTGCAATGTGGATGCATATTTTATATTTATATTACATGTATGGGTTATAGTGTAACATATACATACTATATGTTTTTGTCTGTTTTAATGTATATTTATTTAATATATCTGTTTTCACTTTTGCTTTTTTAAAAAGTGCAAATATTTCTTTCTTTTTAAAAAACTTTATTTTTGTGTCATAGAACAAATACGTCATTCATCATAATACGGATGAATCATGCCATTTTTTAAAATAAATTTTGAGATGTCATATTACTTAAGAAGTCCTTTCCACCCTTGGAATTCTGTTTTCTTGCACCTGGGTATAGCACTTCTTGAAGCACATAGATTTTGATAAGGTAATATTTTTCTTTACAAACCTACTGGAATAATATATATTATTACTTTTGGTTTTTAGAAGTGTTTCTTAATTTGTAGGCCTTCTTAATTTTGCTCATAATGGTTTAATTTTTCCACATATGGTATAAACTAGAGGTTTACATAATGTCATTCTTGCACTTTTGGAAAATTTTTTTAGTGGCGTGTTGTACAATGTATTTTCTATATGTTCTATGATTACTTGAAGTTTTTTTTTTCTTTAATAAAACTCTTTTATGAGTTTTGTTTTAAATTATTGAACTTAGGCTGATTATGGAACTAGAGAAGTGTCTATTTCAAAAGTTAAGTTTTCCTTGTATTTATATTTTTATTTAAAATTTATTTTTAATTTAAAAATATATTTTATATTTTACAATATGAAGATTCAAGATTTTTAAAGCTTTGATATAGAACTAATTTTATTAATACATAAAAGTTTATTTCCCCTATTTAGTGTTTTGGTTTGATTTTTGTTGAATCAGCTATTAATGTGTTTAGTTTTGATTTTTTTCTCTTAATTTTTTAAAAATAGGTGTTATAATAGTTAGCTATGAACAGGATAGAGGTATGTTTGATAGGGGCTTCCCAGTGGCTTAGCAGTAAGGAATCCACCTGCAGTGCAGGAGGCACAAGAGATATGAATTTGACCCCTGGGTTGGGAAGATCCCCTAGAGGAGAAAATGGCAACCCACTACAGTATTCTTGCCTGGTAAATCCCATGGACAAAGAAGCCTGGCAGGCTACAGTCCATAGGGTCACAAAGAGTCAGACATAATTGAGCACACAAGAATGATATGCATGATAAAAATGAAATTAGATATAATACCATTACTATCTCACTTAAGAGAATTCAAAAATTAACATCACCAAATAGTATAAGCAGACTTATTTCATAATAATAACTGCTAATAAAGTAAACCCATGTGGTCTGAAGAGTTTTGAAACATAGGTATGTGGTTTTTAAACTGTATATTAGGTGAATTTTCCAACAATATTCTTAGAATATTTACAGTTAATTCCTGAATGCATTTTCTGGTAGAGTGCCTCCAAGTTTAAAGTAACAGTTTTAATTGCTAACCTGAAAAAAGTGCAATAAATACAACAAAGAGTCCAAAAAGTTTGGTAACTCAGGCAAATGAGTCAATTTTAGTTCAAATACTTTTATGTAGGCAGACTTTAATAATGATAAGTCATATATCAAGCAGGTAGATGGCTAAACTCTCCTTATTATAAGTTGACTGTAGCTCAGTTGCAGTGTTGATCATGCCCACTATATGTATAATTATATTTTCCCTGATTTTATAACTTAGTTTTCTCCCTTAGGCAGATGATCTGCCTCTTATTCAGTGGTTTTAGAATCCTTATCTTTATTTTTTGGGTCAGCAGAAAAGGCTTGAATTTGGATTTCACAACAGTTTTGAATTAACTTGGAGTGCCTACTTGCTGCCAAGACAAATCACTTGGAATGAAAAGCAGATGTCTTCATTGGTTCTGTCACCTCAAAACCCCAAACTCTCAATTTAATAATGAAGAAATTGATGTTACTTTTGGCTCCAAATCTTTCATCAATAAGTAAAAGTGGAAGATACTGTTGTTAACCTCAACTTACTGTTGCCCAACATTAGTGGCTCCCATTGGTTATTATCCCCTTAAATTGCTTTTCTATGATTCAGTTCAGTTCAATCACTCAGTCGTGTCTGACTCTTTGTGACCCCATGGACTGCAGCATGCCAGGCTTCCCTGTCCATCACCAACTCCTGGAGTTTACCCAAACTCATGTCCATTGAGTAGATGATGCCATCCAACCATCTCATCCTCTGTTGTCTATGATTCTATGTTTCTATGATTATATAGTCATTATTTTCAATTCTGCCTTCATGTACTCTATCTACTAAGGAGCTACTTGCCACATATGGGTAGTAAATTTTGCTTTTGAAAACTTTGAAATCTCCAAACTATATCATAGGAGACATGTCCAGTTTTACTTTCAGAACCTTAAAAATACAGCCTTATGGTCAAAAGTAGACATGAATTGGGCCTGAATTTAATCAAATGTCATTTAAATATATCCCAAAATGTTGGACTTGACAGATAGGAGGGATTTGAAAAGTGTCAGGAGAAAACAAAACAGTAAGTAGTAAACCCAACCAAGCAGTGAAATACCCTGAAGAAGGGCTTAAGAGTTGATGATTTAAATTAGATGGAAGTTAAGCAACCAGTCCATTCTAAAGGAAATCAGTCCTGGATGTTCTTTGGAAGGACTGATGCTAAAGCTGAAACTCCAATACTTTGGCCACCTCATGCGAAGAGTTAACTCATTGGAAAAGACTCTGATGCTGGGAGGGATTTGGGGCAGGAGGAGAAGGGGACGACAGAGGATGAGACGGCTGGATGGCATCCCTGACTCAATGGACATGAGTTTGGGTGAACTCCGGGAGTTGGTGATGGACAGGGAGGCCTGGGGTGCTGCAATTCATGGGTTCACAAAGAGTCAGACATGACTGAGCGACTGAACTGAACTGAACTGATGCATTTATAACTTGAATCTATGGGATGTTAGCTGTGAGATCATCCTTTTTCTCAGTAAGGCATAAAGCTATTTAAAAAAACAAAGATAAGAGGAAGAATTAAAATCCTATTTTCTGGTAAAATTTTCTTGGTCAAAATTTCATTTTATTCAGCTAGAACCGTAACCCCTTAGAATGAAGTGATTGGCTCTTTAGTGTATAAGCTTTCACAAGGTCAGGAAGAACCCCTGGAGAAGGAAATGGCATCCCACTACAGTATTCTTGCCTGGGAAGTCCCATGAACATAGGGGCCAGACAGGTAGGCTTCAGTCCATGAGGTCACAAAAGAGTCAGACACAACTTAGTGACTCAACAACAACTCATAGCCTGTGGAAGTTAGAAAGAAGTATAGAAGGGATGAAGTAATTAAAACCTTTAGGATGACTGCTTTCTAGTGTTTGCATTGCTTTAGAGAATGTGGCAATTAGAATATCTAATTACTGGCCAAATGACTCTGATACTCTAATTGAATATTTCATTTTAAACTTGTGATTATAAATTTAGAATTGTAAAAGAACATGGCAAAGTTTCTAATGATATTCTAATATTTGAGAAAGTGTAATATTCACCATAGTTTTGTTGGCCATCGTATGTTACATGAATGATCTTCATTGGCAAGAATGTATTCATTTGTTAAATAATTTAAGTAGTGAAAAATATAATATTTTGGATTTATAAATGTGATTGCACTTATTTATGAGTGTTTCATTAACTAGGTTTGAAAATAGATGATTCCAAAATTTCCATTGGATTAGTCAAGTGTTTTCTTGAAAATTATACTTAAAATTTTCCAGATTAATATTTTCAAGTTAACATATTTTCTGCTGCTAGTGTAATGAATTACTGCAAATTCAGTGCCTTAAAAGAACACAAATTTATTATCTTTCAGTTCTTGAGGCCAGAAGTACATGTATTTTAGGGACTAAAAGCATGGTGTTGGCAAGGCTGTGTTATTTCTGGAAGTCCTAGGGAGAATCTATTTCCTTGAGATTTCGAGCTTCTGGAAGCCACCTGCATTCCTTGGCTAATGGCCCCTATGTCCAGCTTCAAGCCAGTAGCACAGCATCTTCAAATCTCAATGGTACTACAATCCCTTTTCCTATTTTCACATCTCATTCTCTGACTCTGACCCTCCTGCCTCCCTTTCTTCAGGATCCTGTGATTACATTGGGCCCACTAGATAATATAGGACAATCTTTTCATTTTAAGATTTCTAATTTAATCAACTTGGGAACGTCTTTTTTTTGCCATTTAATATAGCATACTCATAGATTCTGGGGATTAAGATGTGGGTATCTTTGAGGTTATCTAACCTATTACAATCTTGGACATATGAGAAGGTTTTTGAGTTTATAACTTCAATAAATTTAACATGAATTATAATAACTAACTGCCAATTTTCTTTCTGTGTACAAAATCTATTTTCAAAATCACCAAAAATTTACCTTAATAATGGCTCTTAATTCACCAGACACTTGCCTTTCATTTGACTAATATCTCTAATTATTTTCTTTTTCTGGTGCTAGCTTTTTATAATATTCTTTATATTAGCAGTCACCAATCTTTGGCACCAGGGACCAGTTTCATGGAAGATAATTTTTTCCATGGACATTGTGGAAAGATGGTTTTGAGATGATTTGAGTGCATTACATGTATTGTGCACTTTATTTCTATTATTATTACATCAGCTCCACCACAGGTCATCAGACATTAGATCTTGGAGGTTGGAAACCCTGCTTTATATCCCTTCTCTCTGAGTTCTATGGACACTGGAGTATATGACCATCTCACCCAGTTGCTCATCAGAGTGGATGATTACTTTTGATGCTCACTGACCTTTTCAAAAAATATACCTTATAGGAGGATTCCAAGCTTCTGTAAGCACTGAATTTAACTTTATTCATATTTTTTGACACTTTGGCTACATTTTGGTGAGTCTAATAGCAGTAAAATAATTGAATTAAATTACCTCATTTTTAAAATATGAGTGAGGTATAAATTAAAAAAAAAAAAAGCTAACAGTGTGAGTTTTATAAAGCATGATTTGAGAATTTAATCCTTTAGGTACATCAAAAGCAGGGCTTGCCTGGTGGCTCAGTGGGTAAAGAGCCCACTTGCAATGCAGGAGACCTGGATTTGATCTTTGGATTGGGAAGATCCCCTGGAAAAGGAAATGGCAACCCACCCAGTATTCTACTCTGGAAAATTTCATGGACAGAGGAATCTGGTGGGCTGGAGTCCATGGGGTCACAAAAGAGTTGGATATGACTTAGAGTCTAAAAAACAACAATGTTAAAATTAGAAGATTATGTTAAGAAGAAGAATTAAGACTTAGTCTGGAGAAGGAAATGGCAACCCACTCCAGTATTCTTGCCTGGAGAATCCCATGGACGAAGGAGCCTGGTGGGCTACAGTCCACAGGGTCACAGAGTCGGATACAACTGAGTGACTTCACTTTCTATAACTTTAATAGATGATCTGATTAAGATAGGACTCATGTTTTCTCTGGTCGTGCAAACACCCTCTTCCAACAATACAAGAGACAATTCTACACATGGAAATCAGCAGATGATCAATACAGAAATCAGACTGAGTATATTCTTTGCAGCTGAAGATGTAGAAACTCTCTAAAGGCAGCAAAAATAAGACCAGGAACTGACTGTGACTCAGATTATGAAGTCTTTATTGCCAAATTCATACTTAAATTGAAGAAAGTAGGGAAAACCACTAGACCATTCAGGTATGACCTAAATCAAATACCTTATAATTATACAGTGGAAGTGGCAAATAGATTCAAGAGATTATATCTGATAGACAGAGAGCCTGAAGAACTATGGAAAGAGGTTCATAACATTGCACAGGAGGTGGTGATCAAAACCGTCCCCAACAAAAAGAACTGCAAAAAGGCAAAATGATTGTCTGAGGAGGACTTACAAATAGCTGAGAAAAGAGAAGTGAAAGGCAAAGGAGAAAAAGAAAGTTATATCCATCTGAATGCAGAGTTCCAAAGAATAGCAAGGAGAGATAAGAAAGCCTTCCTAAGTGAACAATGAAAAGAAATAGAGGAAAACAATAGAATGGGAAAGACTAGAGATCTCTTCAAGAAAATTAGAGATATGAAGAGAACATTTCATGCAAAAATGGGCAAAATAAAGGACAGAAATATTATGGATCTAACAGAAGCAGAAGATATTAAGAAAAGGTGGCAAGAATACACAGAAGAACTATATAAAAATGTCTTCAATTCAGTCAGTTCAGTCGCTCAGTCATGTCTGACTCTTTGTGACCCCATGGACTGCAGCACACCAGGCCTCCCTGTCCATCGTAATACACCCATATTTTAATGACCCATGTAACCATGATGATGTAATCACTCATCTACAGCCAGACATCCTGGAGAATGAAGTCAAGTGGGCCTTAGGAAGCATCACTATGAACAAAGCTAGTGGAGGTAATGGAATTCCAAACTGTGGAAAATTCTGAAAGAGATGGGAATGCCAAACCACCTGACCTGCCTCTTGAGAAATCTGTATGCAGGTCAGGAAGCAACAGTTAGAACTGGACATGGAACAACAGACTGGTTCCAAATAGGAAAAGGAGTATGTCAAGGCTGTATATTGTCACCCTGCTTATTTAACTTATATGCAGAGTACATCATGAGAAATGCTGGACTGGAAGAAACACAAGCTGAAATCAAGATTTCCAGGAGAAATATCAATAACCTCAGATATGCAGATGACACCACCCTTATGACAGAAAGTGAAGAAGAACTAAAAAGCCTCTTGATGAAAGTGAAAGTGGAGAGTGAAAAAGTTGGCTTAAAGCTCAACATTCAGAAAATGAAGATCATGACATCTGGTCCCATCACTTCATGGCAAATAGATGGGGGAAACAGTGGAAACAGTGTCAGACTTTATTTTTGGGGGCTCCAAAATCACTACAGATGGTGACTGCAGCCATGAAATTAAAAGACACTTACTCCTTGGAAGGAAAGTTATGACCAACCTAGATAGCATATTGAAAAGCAGAGACATTACTTTGCCAGCAAAGGTCCATCTAGTCAAGGCTATGGTTTTTCCTGTGGTCATGTATGGATGTGAGAGTTGGACTGTGAAGAAGGCTGAGTGCCAAAGAATTGATGCTTTTGAACTGTGGTGTTGGAGAAGACTCTTGAGAGTCCCTTGGACTGCAAGGAGATCCAACCAGTCCATTCTGAAGGAGGAGATCAGCCCTGGGATTTCTTTGGAAGGAATGATGCTAAAGCTGAAACTCCAGTACTTTGGCCACCTCATGTGAAGAGTTGACTCATTGGAAAAGACTCTGATGCTGGGAGGGATTGGGGACAGGAGGAGAAGGGGACGACAGAGGATGAGATGGCTGGATGGCATCACTGACTCAATGGACGTGAGTCTGAGTGAACTCCGTAAGTTGGTGATGGACATGGAGGCCTGGCATGCTGTGAATCATGGGGTTGCAAAGAGTCAGACGTGACTGAGCGACTGAACTGAACTGAACTGAAAAGATGATGATATTCAAGTGCTGCACTCAATATACTAGCAAATTTGGAAAACTCAGTAGTGTGCACAGGACTGGAAAAGGTCGGTTTTCATTCCAGTCCCAAAGAAGGGCAATGCCAAGGAATGTTCAAACTACCACACCATTGAACTCATATCACAGGCTAGCAAAGTAATGTTCAAAATTCTCCAAGGTAAGCTTCAGTAATATGTTAACTGAAAACTTCCAGATGTACAAACTCAATTTAGAAAAGACAGAGGAACTAGAGTCTGCATTGTCAATACCTGCTGGTCATAGGAAAAGCAAGATAATTACAAAAAAAAAATCTACATTTGCTTCAATGATTACACTAAAGCCTTTGACTGTGTGGATCACAACAAACTGTTGAAAATTCTTAAAGATATGGGAATCCCAGACCACCTTACCTGCCTTCTGAGAAACCTGTATGCAGGTCAAGAAGCAACAGCTAGAACCAGACATGGAACAATGGACTGGTTCAAAATTGGGAAAGGAGTACATCAAGGCTGTATATTGTCACCCTATTTAATTTCTATGCAGAGTTCAGTTCAGTTGCTTAGTCCTGTCTGACTCTTTGTGACCTCATAGACTACAGAACGCCAGGCCTCCCTCCATCGAAAACTCCCAGAGTTTACTCAAACTCATGTACATTGAGTTGGTGATGCCATCCAACCATCTCATCCTCTGTTGGCCCCTTCTCTTCCCACCTTTAATCATTCCCAGCATCAGGGTCTTTTCCAGTGAGTCAGTTCTTCGCATCAGGTGGCCAAGGTACTGGAGTTTCAGCTTTGACAGTCCTTCCAATGAATATTCAGGACTGATTTCCTTTAGGATGGACTGGTTGGATCTCCTTGCAGTCCAAGGAACTCTCAAGAGTCTTCTCCAACACCACAGTTCAAAAGCATCAATTCTTCACCACTCAGCTTTCTTTATAGTCCAACTCTCACATCCATACATGACTTCTGGGAAAACCACAGCTTTGACTATATGGACTTTTGTTTGCAAAGTAATGTCTATACTTTTTAATATGCTGTCTAGGTTGGTCATAACTTTCCTTCCAAGGAGCAAGCATCTTTTACATGGCTGCTGTCACCATCTGCAGTGATTTTGGAGCCCCCCAAAATAAAAGGCAGCCACTGTTTACACTGTTTCCCAAAGTGATGGGACCAGATACCATGATCTTAGTTTTCTGAATGTTGAGTTTTAAGCCAACTTTTCACTCCCTTCTTTCACTTTCATCAAGAAGCTTTTTAGTTCCTCTTTACTTTCTGCCATAAGGATGGTGTCATCTGCATATCTGAGGTTATTGATATTTCTCCCGGCAATCTTGATTCCAGTTTATGCTTCATCCAGCTCAGGGTTTCTCATGATGTACTCTGAATAAAAGTTAAATAAGCAGGGTGACAATATAAAGCCTTGATGTACTCCTTTGCCTATTCAAAACCAGTCTGTTATTCCATGTCTAGTTCTAACTGTTGCTTCCTGACCTGCATACAGATTTCTCAAGAGACAGGTCAGTTGGTCTGGTATTCCCATCTCTTCAAGAATTTTCCAAAGTTGGTTGTGGTCCACAAAGTCAAAGGCTTTGGCATAGTCAATAAAGTAGAAGTAGATATTTTTCTGGAACTCTCTTGATTTTTTGATGATCTAGCAGATGTTGGCAATTTGATCTCTGGTTCCCTGCCTTTTCTAAATCCAGCTTGAAATTCTGTCAGTTCATGGTTCACGTACTATTGAAGCCTGGCTTAGAGAATTTTGAGCATTACTTTACTAGCCTGTGCTGCTGCTGCTGCTAAGTCGCTTCAGTTGTGTATGACTCTGTGTGATCCCATAGACCGCAGCCCACCAGGCTCCCCCATCCCTGGGATTCTCCAGGTAAGAACATTGGATTGGGTTGCCATTTCCCTCTCCAATGCATGAAAGTGAAAAGTGAAAGTGAAGTCCTTCAGTCGTGTCCGACTCTTTGCAGCCCCGTGGACTGCAGCCTACCAGGCTCCTCCGTCCATGGGATTTTCCAGGCAAGAGTACTGGAGTGGGTTGCCATTGCCTTCTCCGTACTAGCCTGTGAGATGAGTGCAATTGTATGGTAGTTAGAGGATTCTTTGGTATTGCCTTTCTTTGGGTTTAGAATGAAAACTGACCTTTTCCAGTTGTGGCCACTGCTGAGTTTTCAAAATGTTTTGGTATATTGAGTGCAGCACTTTCCCACATCATCTTTTAGGATTTGAAATAGCTCAACTGGGATTCTGTCACCTTCACTAGCTTTGTTCAGAGTGATGCTTCCTAAGGTCCTCTTGACTTTGCATTCCAGATGTCTGGCTCTAGGCGAGTGATCACACCATCATGATTATCTGGGTCATGAAGATCTTTTTTGTATAGGTCTTCTGTGTATTCTTGCCACCTCTTCTTAATATCTTCTGCTTCTGTTAGGTCTGTAACATTTCTGTCCTTTATTATGCCCATCTTTGCATGAAATATTCCCTTTGCATCTCTAATTTTCTTGAAAAGTTCTCTACACTTTCCCATTCCATTGTTTTCCTCTATTTCTTTGCATTGATTGCTGAGGAATTCTTTCTTATCTCTCCTTACTATTCTTTGGAACTGTGTATTCAAATGGTTATATCTTTCCTTTCTCTTTTGCCTTTCACTTTTCCTCTATTCACAGCTATTTGTAAGGCTTCATCAGACGAACATTTTACCATTTTGCAATTCTTTTCCTTGAGCATGGTCTTTATCCCTGCCTCCTGAACAATGTCATGAACCTCCATCCATAGTTCTTCAGGCAATCTGTCTATCAGATCTAATCCCTTGAATCTATTTGTCACTTCCACTGTATAATCATAAGTGATTTTTTTAGGTCATACCTGAATGGTCTATTTTTTCCCCTACTTTCTTCAATTTAAGTCTGAATTTGACAATAAGGAGTTTATGTTCTGTGCTACAGTCTGCTCCCAGTCTTGTTTTTGCTGACTGTATAGAACTTCTTCATCTTTGGCTGCAAAGAATATAATCGATCTGATTTCAGTATTGACCATCCAGTGATGTTCATGTATAGAGTCTTCTCTTGTGTTGTTGAAAGAGGGTGTTTGCGATGACCAGTGCATTCTGTTGGCAAAACTCTATTAGCCTTTGCCCTGCTTCATTCTGTACTCCAAGGCCAAATTTGCCTGTTACTCCAAGTATTTCTTGAATTCCTACTTTTGCATTCCAGCCCTATAATGAAAAGGACATCTTTTGGGTGTTAGTTCTAGGTCTTGTAGGTCTTCATAAAACAGTTCAACTTCAGCTTCTTCAGCATTTCTGGTGGAGCATAGACTTGAATTACTGTTATACTGAGAGTGCATCATGCAAAATGTCAGACTGGATAAAGCACAAGCTGGAATCAAGATTGCTGGAGAAATATCAGTAACCCTATATAGGCAGATGACATCATTATTATGGCAGAAATCAAAGAAGTGCTAAAGAGCCTCTTGATAAAACTGAAAGAGGAGAGTGAAAAACCTGGCTTAAAATTCAACATTCAGAAAACTAAAATTGTGACATCTGCCATCACTCGTGGCAAATAGATGGGGAAATAATGGAACAGTGACAGACATATTTTGTTCTCCAAAATCACTTCAGATCATTACTGCAGCCATGAAATTAAAAGACGTTTGCTCCTTAGAAGAAAAGCTATGACAAACCTAGACAGTATATTAAAAAGCAGAAACATTACTTTGCTGACAAAGATCCGAATAGTCCAGATTACAGTTTTTCTTGTAGTCATGTACAGATGTGATAATTGGACCATAAAGAAGGCTGAGTGCTGAAAAATTGATGCTTTTGAACTGTGGTATTGGATAAGACTCTTGAGAGTGTTTTGGACTGCAAGGAGATCTAGCTAGTCAGTCCTAAAGAAAATCAACCCTGAATATTCATTGGTAGGACGGTTGCTGAAACTGAAGCTCCAGTACTTTGGCCACCTGATGCGATGAGCCAACTCACTAGAAAAGACCCTGATGCTGGGAAAGATTGAAGGCAGGAGGAGAAGGTGATGACAGAGGATGAGATAGTTGGATGGCATCGCCGACTCAATGGACATGAGTTTTATCTAGCTCTAGGAGATGGTGAAGGATAGGGAAAGGCTGGCATGCTTCAGTTCATGGGGTCCAAATAGTCTGATGTGTCTGAGTGTCTGAACAACATGTGTTCTCTACTTTTCCTTCAATAGTTCTTTGGAATTTAAGTGTTCTATTTTAAATTCTACTGGTATTTATCTTTAAGCTTGTTAAATGCCTACTTAGACACATATTGCTCCAATTATTAAAGTACAATAAATTTGCCTTTGTAAGGCACAATAAGAAGTTTAAAATATTTCTGATTTTCCTGCAAGATGCTTTACTCCTTTTGTATTAATATGAGATCAAAGAGACAATTATTATTATGACCTTGTAATTGGTCTCCGTGACATCGTATAGTCTATTAGCTATCAAAATGCAAGTTCAGTTCAGTTCAATTGCTGAGTCATGTTCCACTCTTTGTGACCCCATGAACCGCAGCACACCAGGCCTCCCTGTCCATCACCAACTCCCGGAGTTCACCCAAACTCATGTCCACTGAGTCAGTAATGCCATCCAGCCATCTCATCCTCTGTCGTCCTCCCACCCTTCTCCTCCCACCCTCAATCTTTCCCAGCATCAGGGTCTTTTAAAACAAGTCAGCCCTTCCCATCAGGTGGCCAAAGTATTGGAGTTTCAGATTCAACATCAGTCCTTCCAAGAACACCCAGGACTGATCTCCTTTAGGATGGACTGGTTGGATCTCCTTGCAGTCCAAGGGACTCTCAAGAGTCTTCTCCAACACCACAGTTCAAAAGCATCAATTCTTCGGTGGTCAGCTTTCTTTATAGTCCAACTCACATCCATACATGACTACAGGGAAAACCATAACCTTGACTAGACAGACCTTTGTTGATAAAGTAATGTCTCTGATTTTGAATATGCTGTCTAGGTTGGTCATAACTTTCCTTCCAAGGAGTAAGCGTCTTTTAATTTCATGGCTGCAGTCACCATCTGCAGTGATTTTGGAGCCCCCAAAAATAAAGTCTGACACTGTTTCCCCATCTATTTCCATGAAGTGATGGGACCAGATGCCATGATCTTCGTTTTCTGAATGTTGAGCTTTAAGCCAATCTTTTCACTCTCCTCTTTCACTTTCATCAAGAGGCTCTTTATTTCTTTTTCACTTTCTGCCATAAGGACGGTGTCATATGTATTTCTGAGGTTAATTGATATTTCTCCCAGCAATCTTGATTCCAGCTTGAGCTTCATCTAGCCCAGCATTTCTCATGATGTACTTTGCATAAAAGTTAAATAAGCAGGGTGACAATATACAGCCTTAACGTACTCGTTTCCTTATTTGGAACCAGTCTGTTGTTCCGTGTCCAGTTCTAACTGTTGCTTCCTGACCTTCATACAGGTTTCTCAAGAGGCAGGTCAGGTGGTCTGGTATTCCCATCTCTTTCAAAATTTTCCATAGTTTATTGTCATCCACACAGTCAAAGGCTTTGGCATAGTCGATAAAGGAGAAATAGATTTTTTTCTGGAACTCTCTTGCTTTTTCAGTGATCCAGCTAATGTTGGCAATTTGATCTCTGATTCCTGTGCCTTTTCTAAACTGAAAAATAATCCTTTTTTCCCACTCTATTGAGATGTAATTGATTGAGATGTAACATTTTATGTTTAAGGTGTACAACATAATGGCCTGATATATATTGTGAAATGAATACCACAATAACACCTCTTCATCTCACAAAATTATTGTTTCCTTTTTGAGGTAAAAACTTTTAAGATAGACTCTCCAAGTACTTGCCAGTATATAATGCAATATGGTTAGCTATAGTCATCATAAAATGATTCATTTTATGAATGAAAGTTTTTACGCTTTGATTCACATCTCACTGTTTCTCCCACCCGCAGCCACTAGCAACCACCATTCTACTCCCAATCCTTTTCAAATCTAAGTTTGATTATACCAGTACCAAGCTCACATCTCTGCATTGGTTTTCCAACTGTCATAGAATGAAATCTGAAGGGATGTACCTAGGGATTGTGTAGTGCTATTCTGAATCTGAGCATCTTACCGACAGACCTCTATAACTCTTCCTCTCTCAGCACTGCTCTCACACTTGCCTCCTTGCTGGAATATGGCAAGCTCTCCCCCACCTTCAGTATTTGGAACTTTGCAAAAATTCTTCTCTAAGACTTTTAAAAGCTTTCTTATCACATTTCAGTCAGGACCTTGCTCCTTAGGAAGGTTTTATTGAGCCCACTTGTCTAAAATTGCAGCTCTGTCTTATCTCTGGACCCTCTTCTATGTTCTTAGAGTGCTGGTCACTATCTAAAACTCTTTGGTTAACACCTCACTCTTCTGTTCAAATGTAGCTCTAACAAGGCAGGTACAGACTCTCTTGTTTACTCTTATTTTTCTGACATTTAAAAGGGTTTCAAACATAGTAGATCCTTAGAAAATTTTTGTTGAGGTTGTATTCAGTTATGTTAATGCAATATCTTTAATTAGTCTCAGTGTTCAGCAGTAGTATTTTAATTTTGATTTATATTTTTATCACTTGAATTGTATCACGAATTTTTTTCTTTTCCAAGAAGAGTGCTTGACTGAAATATATTCCAAGTCCTTATAAGGTAGGAATGTCTTCAGTTGCTTTCATATTAGAACAATTAGAACAACAAATTGGTTGATGTGGAATTCTCAGTTCACAAAACTTTTCCATTAAAATTATTTGTTGTCTGTCTTTCAGTTGTGTAGAGGAGAAATTTGAGGACAACCCAACTTTTGTGCTTTCATAGGTTTCTGCCTAGTGTTAATACTTTATTTTGGGTCACTTTTTTTCATTGCTTTTCTTGAATTCATAAAGTTATTCCTTTTGATTCATATAGTTGAGTAATACTCCAGTTCAGAAAAGGTTTTCTTTTATTTTTACTAAAAAAAAATTTTTTTATTTAAAAAAATTTATTTTATTTTATTTTTTAACTTTACAATATTGTATTGGTTTTGCCATATATCAACATGAATCTGCCACAGGTATATACGTGTTCCCCATCCTGAACCCTCCTCCCTCCTCCCTCCCCATACCATCCCTCTGGGTCATCCCAGTGCACCAGCCCCAAGCATCCAGTATCGTGCATCAAACCTGGACTGGCGACTCGTTTCATATATGATATTATACATGTTTCAATGCCATTCTCCCAAATCATCCCACCCTCTCCCTCTCCCACAGAGTCCAAAAGACTGTTCTATACATCTGTGTCTCTTTTGCTGTCTCGCATACAGGGTTATCGTTACCATCTTTCTAAAGTCCATATATATGCATTAGTATACTGTATTGGTGTTTTTCTTTCTGGCTTACTTCACTCTGTCTCCTTCCTCCCTCTTCTCTTCTCTGTATTTTCACTTTTTTAATAGTGAAAACTCTTAAGATCTACTCTCTAAGCAGATCTCAAGAATACAATACAGAATTTTTATATTCACCTTGTTCTACTTTAGATCCTCAGAACTTATTCAGCTCATAACAAAAAGTTGTACATTTTGAACAATATCTCCCCACCTCCATTCCTCCCATACTGAATCCCTTTTACTCACTACTTCCTTTTTTGAATTTGACCTTTTTTAAAAGATCCTCATATAAGCAGTTCCATAAACTATTTGTCTTTATATAGCTTATTCACATAGCATACAGCCCTCCAATTTCATCCATGTTGTCACAAATGATAGGGTTTTCTTTTTTTTTTTTTTTAACAACATTTCATTGTATATATGCCGTATTTTCTTGATTCATTCATATGCCAGTGTGAAGTTTGTTTCCATATCTTGGTTATTGTGAATGCATTGAGCATAAGGGTATACATACTTCATCCTGATAGTGACTTCCTTTGGATGTGTTCCTTAAAAGGAAGACTGTTGGATCATATGGTAACTCTATCTTTACTTTGTTGAGGAATCCCCATACTGTTTTCCATTATGGTTATAACAGCAGTGTACAAGAATTCACTTTGCATCACACCCTTGCCAATGTTTATTCTGTTTCGTCTTTCTAATAGACATCCTAAAATATGTGACATAATATATAATTATGCTTTAATTTGTATTTCCCTGATGATTAGTGATAGCATTTTTTAACAAGCATGTTGTCCATTTGTATATCTTCTTTGTCAAAATATTTATCAGGTTCTTTGCCCATTTTAAAATCAGGTTATTTTTTGTTATTGAGTTATAAGAACTCCTTATATATTTTAGATATTAACTTCTTATCAGAGATATGCCTTCCAGATATTTTCTTGCATTCCATTAGTTGCCTTTTTATTTTGTTGATTGTTTCATTTATAGTGCAGAAATCGTTTAGTTTGATGAACTTGTTTATTTTGGTTTTATTGTTTTTGGTATTATAGCTGAAAAGACCAATGTCAAGGATCTTTTTATTAAAGTTTTCTTTTAGGAGTTTTATGGCTTCAGGTCTAATGGTTAAGTCTTTAATCCACATTTAGTTGATTTTTGTCTATGGTATAAGATAAGAGTTCAATTGCATTCTTTTTCATGTGGATATTTAGTTTTCCCGGCATCACTTATTGAATGACAATCCTTCCCGAGTATGTATTTTTTTTTTTTTTTTTGCCTTTGACAATAGTTGATTGTATATGCACAAGTTTATTTTTGTTCTTTCTATTCTGTTCTGTTGATCTATATGTCTGTTTTAATGTGCCAATACCATCTTGCTTTGGTTACTAAAACTTTGTAATATAGTTTGAAATTAAGATGTATGACACCTCTAGCTTTGCTAGTATTGTTAAAAATTAGGGATCTTCTGTGCTTCCAAAAAAATTCTAGGATTTTTTTTATTTCTGTGGAAAATTTCATTGGAATTTTCATAAAGATTATACTGAACCTCTTTGGGTAGTATGGACATTTTAACAATATTAATTCATCTATTCTGTGCATATGATATCTCTATCCATTATTTATTTTTGCCTTCTATGTCTTTCATCAATGTCTAATAGTCTTCAGTGTATGGATTTACCTCCTTGATTAAAATTATTCTTAAATATTTTATTCTTTTCAATGCTATTATAAATGGATTATTTTCTTTATTTCATTATTAGTATATAGAAACACAACTGATTTTGTATGTTAATTTCTAGCTCTAACAATTTTCTAACAGTTCTAACAACTTTTTGGTAGTGTTCAAGGTTTTTTGTATAAAAGATCATGTTATCTGCCAACAGTTTTACTTATTCCTTTTTGATTTGGATACTTTTTCTTTATTTTTCTTTCTTTATTGCTCAAGCTAAGTTTCCAGAAATATATTAAATGGAGTGACTAGAGTGAGCAACCTTCTCTCATTTCTGATCTTAGAGAAAGAACTTTCAGTGCTTCATTGTTAAGTATGTTAGCTATGGATTTGTTATGTATGGCCTTTACTGTGCTGAGGTACAGGTCTTATATCTAAATAATTGAGAGTTTTTAATCATGAAAGGATGTTAAATTTTATTAAATGCTCAAAAGAGCATTGCTGCTGCTGTTGCTGTTGCTTCAATCGTGTCCGACTCTGTGTGACCCCATGGACTGCAGCCCACCAGGCTCCTCCATCCATGGGATTTTCTGGGCAAGAGTACTGGAGTGGGGTGCCATTACCTTCTCCACAAAAGAGCAATAGAACCCTTAATAAAATCTCTATTGTGATGACCATATAATTTTAATCTTAATTTCATTATGTGGTGTATCTCATTTATTGATTTGGTCACCTTGAACCATCCTTACATCCCAGGGATAAACCCTACTTGTTCACAGTGTATAATCATTTTAATTTGCTGCTGAATTCAGTTCAATTTGCTAATATTTTGTTGAGGGATTTTACTTGTAACATTTATCTACATGTAAATATTAGATATTTGTTAAATGGGATATTTCTATTCTTATAGTATCCTTGTCTGGCTTTGGTATCAGTTTAGGACTGAACTCTTCAAATGAGTTTGGAAATATTCCTTCTTCTTCAATATTTTGAGAATTGATATTAATTATTTTAGGCATGGTAAGGTTTACCAGTGAAGCCATCTGGTCCTAGGTTTTTCTTTATTGGGAAATTTTTGATTACTAATTCAATCTTTTTATTAGTTATTGACCTGCTAAGATTTTCTTTTTCTTCATAATTCAGTCTTGGTGGATTGTATCTTTAGGAATGTAATCATTTCTTCTAGGTTACCCAACTTGTTGACATATAATTGTTCATAGCAGTTTCTTATGATCCTTTGTATTTCTGTGGTATCAGCTAAAACTTTTAGTTAGACTAACTAATAAAAAAGAGAGAGAAGACTCAAGAAAGTCAGAATTTTTTTTTCCTGTTTAGAATTTTTTTTTTTGCTTACCCTCAGTTTTTCAAATTTCTTGCCAAGGTATACTCATAATTCTCAGGTTTAGTAACTAATCTGTCAGTTACAATACTTTTATTTTATAAATTTATTTTTTTAATTCCCTTTAGAGGAAAATACTAATTGACTTTTCCACAGTGTCAATTCTACTTCTCTTATTTCCACATAGATGTTAATTTAGCAATGTAATTAAAATGTAATTTTAATTAGCTATTTAATTTGCCATTCATTTGGTCAATTCCACTTTCTCTCCTTGCCTAAATTAATTTTTCCCTATGAATCCCAGTATCTTACAGAGGCATATTCGTTGCATATTTTTCAATGGATAAATGAACACTTTCTAGAATAATTTTTATTTCCTATAGGTTATGGATTTCAGAAATATGCATTTATTTAGAATGTTTAGGATGATATATTTTCCATTATGCTACAAAAACTTATACAAGGCCTTGCTTTTTTTTTAATTTTAATTCAGATTTTTGTCAAGAAAGATACATCCAGAAAAATAAGCCTTACATTTATTCAATGTAATATGACCTAACATGCCCACTTCAATAACTAATTTATATCATGGATTTTTCTAGGACTTTTCTTCATTGAGGTGAAATGGTTACTTTTGTTAAATATAGAGTTCCTTATTTATGATACAATTTCACATAGAATACTAGTTCTTCATGTAAGTGTTGTATATAACGAATGCAACTAATATAAATGTTTTGACACTTCATACATTTCCCCCATCCCTACTCATTTCAGTAAATGACTGTTGCCTGAGCCAACAATCATGGAGCTGTCAATGATTCTTTCCTTTACCTCACAGTCAATCTACTTTCCTCCTCATTCATTCTGCCAGAACTTCTTTGGCTCTGTTTCTTTCTGTATCTTGACTTGGCTAAGGCTATTACTTAGAACTTTAGGGATGGAATATTAAAGTCTTGCCACAAAAGTAGATTTTAAGAAATGTAGTTATATCACAAACACAGAACAACCTGAAAGGCAAGATTTGAGGGAAAAAAAGGTCACATCTTTATTATTTAATGAATATTAAATTATACTAATTATTACATTTAAAATTACATAGTAAAAGACAGGGGGAAGTAATTAGCAAGTCAATTTGCTATTATCACATAGCAGTAATTTTCAAACCAATGAAAGCATAAAACTATGAAACCATATGGTATGTATATTATAAGGTAACCTGTTCCATTCCTTTGAGTTGCTACTACTGCTTTTGAAACAGCCACAGGAAATAAAAAGGCTACTGGAATGCAGACTAAGAAAAAGTATTCCCACTAGGCTTTGCAAAATGAAAGTTAGAATCCCTAAGTGGAAACATATTTCTAAAAAATAAGTGTTCTGTTCTCCATAGCCAAGATAATTCTGTTAAGAATGAAAAATATTTTATACATTTGATCACATTTTGTGTTATGTTTAAAAATATGCTACAGAAAATGAACATTGGCACAGAAATTATAATGCACTACCTGAAGTTCAATGTAAAAATCAATACTATTTTAACAACATAGTGTTCTTGGCCCTTGAGATTGAACTGTTCAATTATATTGCTCTTGAGGTGCATCATACTAGCTTCCTTCTCATTATAAAGGGGGGAAAAAATCTGTTTATCATGGTTATCTAGTGCTGTGTGACAGACTATGCCAAAATGTAATGGCTTGAAACAAAAGCTGTTTTATTTGTACAAGTTTCTGTGAGACCCAGAATTCAGACCTCGCATAGTAGGGAAAGTGTGTTTTTGCATGTGTTATCTATAGGAGTTAGAAGATCAAAGATAGCTTCTCCAGTCACATGTCTTAACTTCACCTAGGAAAGATTAAAGAGTTGGGCTGGCTGGAACAGTTCAACTAAGGGTTAAATGTCTAGGGGCTCTATACTTGCTGTCATCTGGATTTCTTGGTTCATTCCTATGTAATTTCAAGGCCCCTTCCTTTCCACATGGCCTCTCTATGACCCCATTATCTCTCCAGCATGGTGACTAAAATTTTTCCATGGCAGCTCAGGATGAATGTAAAAGCAAAAGCTACAATGCGTAAGGTTAGACATGAAACTGACACAGTATCACTTTCACTGAATTACACTGGCTAAAGCAATAAAAAAAAAAAATCAATAGGTAGGGGAATACACAAGGCTATGAATCTCAAGAGGTATGAAATTCTTGGAGGACAATCAAAGGAATGAGTGAGTGAGTGAAAGTCACTCAGTCATGTCCAACTCTTTGCAACCCCACCGACATACAGTCCATGGAATTCTCCAGGCCAGAATACTGGAGTGGATAATTATTCCCTTATCCAGGGGATCTTCCCAACCCAAGGATAGAACCCAGGTCTTCTGCACTGCAGGTGGATTCTTTACCAGTTGAGCCACCAGGAAAGCCCAAGAATACTGGAGTGGGTAGCCTATCTCTTCTCCAGTAGATCTTCCAGACCCAGGAATCAAACTGGGGTCTTGTGTACTGCTGACAGATTCTTTATCAGCTGAGTGATCAAAGGAATAGTCTTCTACAATTCATCCTCTCACTCCTAATAGCTTACAGTCAACACACAACCAAAATACACTCTGCCAAGATACCCAGAGACTTACCCAATTATGGCATCAGGTTGAGTCTTATAGTCCAAGATCTTGTCTTTGAAACCAGGTCCAGATGTGAATGAAAGGCCTCTGTTACAACTTTGCTCACTCTGAAGATCTGTGAATTGAAAAGACAAGCTATCTGTCTCTTCCAATGAATTGTAATGCCTCACTCCCAATAGATTGTGAGGAGTTTGGGGTTGTAAATTGCAAACCCACTCTGATTTGAAACATTGGTTAAATAGATTTAAATTTATAAGAATAATTAAGACTGTAGTGGATGCTAAAGGTGCTTCTTTGAGATCCTTTTTACTGGGCTAGTGCCTCCATCAATAAGCTGCTTGTGAATGTTGACTTAAAGCTATCCAACAATATTTGGACTGGCATCTCCAGATGGCCCAATATGTATCAGTAGATCTACAGTCATGTGTGTTTTTGGAATTAGTGCTTCCCATCCCTGAGACTATAGGATTTATGATTTTAGGCTCAGTTCCTTTAAGAGGGACAATTTTGCCAAGGGACAAAGTAAGAGTGCCACTGTACTTAAAACTATGGCATTTACCAGTGACCTGTGGGAAATTCTGAAAGAGATGGGAATACCAGACCACCTGACCTGCCGCTTGAGAAACCTATATGCAGGTCAGGAAGCAACCGTTAGAACTGGACATGGAACAACAGACTGGTTCCAAATAGGAAAAGGAATATGTCAAGGTTGTATATTGTCACCCTGCTTATTTAACTTATATGCAGAGGACATCATGAGAAACGCTGGGCTGGAAGAAGCACAAGCTGGAATCAAGATTGTCGGGAGAAATATCAATAACCTCAGATATTCAGATGACACCACCCTTATGGCAGAAAGTGAAGAGGAACTAAAAAGCCTCTTGATGAAGGTGAAAGAGGAGAGTGAAAAAGTTGGCTTAAAGCTCAACATTCAGAAAACGAAGTTCATGGCATCAGGTCCCATCACTTCATGGGAAATAGTTGGGGAAACAGTGGAAACAGTGTCAGACTTTATTTTGGGGGGCTCCAAAATCACTGCAGATGGTGACTGCAGCCATGAAATTAAAAGACACTTGCTCCTTGGAAGAAAAGTTATGACCAACCTAGATAGCATATTCAGAAGCAGAGACATTACTTTGCCAACAAAGGTCCGTCTAGTCAAGGCTATGGTTTTTCCTGTGGTCATGTATGGATGTGAGAGTTGGACTGTGAAGAAAGCTGAGGGCCAAAGAATTGATGCTTTTGAACTGTGGTGTTGGAGAAGACTCTTGCGAGTCCCTTGGACTGCAAGGAGATCCAACCAGTCCATTCTGAAGGAGATCAACCCTGGGATTTCTTTGGAAGGAATGATGCTAAAGCTGAAACTCCAGTACTTTGGCCAACTCATGCGAAGTGTTGACTCATTGGAAAAGACTCTGATGCTAGGAGGGATTGGGGGCAGGAGGAGAAGGGGATGACAGAGGATGAGATGGCTGGATGGCATCACTGACTTGATGGACGTGAGTCTGGGTGAACTCCGGAAGTTGGTGATGAACAGGGAGGCATGGTGTGCTGCGATTCATGGGGTCGCAAAGAGTCGGACATGACTGAGCAAGTGAACTGAACTGATCTTGGGCTCCAGATATTAATAGAATAAAAGAAACAAAAAGAAATTATTACTGTCAGGAGTAATTGAAGCTGATCATTATAAGGGGGAGGAGTAGGACTTTTACAAAATAATAGGGGCAGTGAGGAATGCATTTGACATTCAGGTAATCTGTTTGGCATTATTATTGTAATTATTAAGAGATGAATATAGCAACCAAGATCTAACAAGAGCATGTATTAAGAGATGAATATAGAAATCAAGGTCTAATATCCCTCAGAAAGGAGGGAGGGTCAGTGTCACTATTTTTGTTCACTCAGTTGTGTCCAACTCTTTACAACCCCATTGACTGTAGCCTGACAGGCTCCTCTCTCCATAGAATTTCCCAACAAGAATACTGTAGTGGGTTGCCATTTCCTTCTCCAGGGGAATCTTCCTGGGCCAGGGATCAAACCTGTCTCTTGGGTCTCCGTATGGCCAGGCAGATTCTGTACCACTGAGCCACCAGGGAAACTCCAGTGTTGCTGTAGTAGATGCTATATTGTGTCTACCAGATTCTGCTCTCTTCATCTCCCCTTCTTCTATAAGCATCCCATTCTCAGGCTCTATTTTCAAGGTAAACAAAGCAAGGGGCAGGCAACTCTTAGTTGAAGACCAGCTTTACCATTTATTAGTTGGATATTTTATATCATTCACTAGATTCCTTTAAGTCTGTTTTGTCCTCAGTTTCAGAAGTAATTTTCTCATAGAGCTTTTGTGAATATTAAGAAAATTAATTAAAATAATTTTGGTGGAAAAACGGTAGTAGGAAAAAATGGCATACAGAATAATTATTCAAAAATTTTAACTGATGTCATTCTTTTTTTGTTTTACTCTTGGGGGTTACACAACAATTATTAATTTCACAAAGAATTGTTTCCTTAAGGACATTAGCTGAAATTGATTCTCTTTCTTTTTTTTTTTAATTTTATTTTATTTTTAAACTTTACATAATTGTATTAGTTTTGCTAAATATCAAAATGAATCCGCCACAGGCATACATGTGTTCCCCATCCTGAGCCCTCCTCCCTCCTCCCTCCCCACACCATCCCTCTGGGTCGTCCCAGTGCACCAGCCCCAAGCATCCAGTATCGTGCATCGAACCTGGACTGGCAACTCGTTTCTTACATGATATTCTACATGTTTCAATGTCACTTCCCCAAATCTTCCCACCCTCTCCCTCTCCCACAGAGTCCATAAGACTGTTCTATACATCAGTGTCTCTTTTGCTGTCTTGTACACAGGGTTATTGTTACCATCTTTCTAAATTCCATATATATGCGTTAGTATACTGTATTTATGTTTTTCCTTCTGGCTTACTTCACTCTGTATAATAGGCTCCAGTTTCATCCATCTCATTAGAACTGATTCAAATGTATTCTTTTTAATGGCTGAGTAATACTCCATTGTGTATATGTACCATAGCTTTCTTATCCATTCATCTGCTGATGGACATCTAGGTTGCTTCCATGTCCTGGCTATTATAAACAGTGCTGCGATGAACATTGGGGTACACGTGTCTCTTTCCCTTCTGGTTTCCTCCGTGTGTATGCCCAGCAGTGGGATTGCTGGATCATAAGGCAGTTCTATTTCCAGTTTTTTAAGGAATCTCCACACTGTTCTCCATAGTGGCTGTACTAGTTTGCATTCCCACCAACAGTGTAAATGACCCAATCAAAAAATGGGCCAAAGAACTAAATAGACATTTCTCCAAAGAAGACATACAGATGGCTAACAAACACATGAAAAGATGCTCAACATCACTCATTATCAGAGAAATGCAAATCAAAACCACTCTGAGGTACCATTTCACACCAGTCAGAATGGCTGCGATCCAAAAGTCTACAAATAATAAATGCTGGAGAGGGTGTGGAGAAAAGGGAACCCTCTTACACTGTTGGTGGGAATGATTCTCTTTCTATACACAACCAGTCACGATGGTGTGATCACTGACCTAGGGCCAGACATCCTGGAACGTGAAGTCAAGTGGGCCTTAGAAAGCATCACTATGAACAAAGCTAGTGGAGGTGATGGAATTCCAGTTGAGCTATTTCAAATCCTGAAAGATGATGCTGTGAAAGTGCTGCACTCAATATGCCAGCACATTTGGAAAACTCAGCGGTGGCCACGGGACTGGAAAAGGTCAGTTTTTTTTTTTTTTTTTTTTTAAACTTTACAATATTGTATTAGTTTTGCCAAACATCGAAATGAATCCGCCACAGGTATACCCGTGCTCCCCATCCTGAACCCTCCTCCCTCCTCCCTCCCCGTACCATCCCTATTCCAATCCCAAAGAAAGGCAATGTCAAAGAATGCTCAAACTACCACACAATTGCACTCATCTCACATGCTAGTAAAGTAATGCTCAAAATTCTCCAAGCCAGGCTTCAGCAATATGTGAACCGTGAACTTCCAGTTGTTCAAGCTGGTTTTAGAAAAGGCAGAGGAACCAGAGACCAAATTGCCAACATCCACTGGATCATGGAAAAAGCAAGAGAGTTCCAGAAAGGCATCTATTTCTGCTTTATTAACTATGCCAAAGCCTTTGACTGTGTGGATCACAATAAACTGTGGAAAATTCTGAAAGAGATGGGAATACCAGACCACCTGACCTACTTCTTGAGAAATTTGTATGCAGGTCAGGAAGCAAAAGTTAGAACTGGACATGGAACAACAGACTGGTTCCAAATAGGAAAAGGAGTTCGTCAAGGCTGTACAAGGTCACCCTGTTTATTTAACTTATGTGCAGAGTACATCATGAGAAACGCTGGGCTGGAAGAAGCACAAGCTGGAATCAAGATTGTCGGGAGAAATATCAATAACCTCAGATATGCAGATGACACCACCCTTATGGCAGAAAGTAAAGAGGAACTAAAAAGCCTCTTGATGAAGGTGAAAGAGGAGAGTGAACAAGTTGGCTTAAAACTCAATATGCAGAAAACGAAGATCATGGCATTTGGTCCCATCATTTCATGGGAAATAGATGGGGAAACAGTGGAAATAGTGTCAGACTTTAATTTTGGGGGCTCCAAAATCACTGCAGATGGTGACTGCAGCCATGAAATTAAAAGACACTTACTCCTTGGAAGAAAAGTTATGACCAACCTGGATAGCATATTCAAAAGCAGAGACATTACTTTGCCAACAAAGGTCCGTCTAGTCAAGGCTATGGTTTTTCCTGTGGTCATGTATGGATGTGAGAGTTGGACTGTGAAGAAAGCTGAGCACCGAAGAATTGATGCTTTTGAACTGTGGTGTTGGAGAAGACTCTTGAGAGTCCCTTGGACTGCAAGGAGATCCAACCAGTCCATTCTGAAGGAGATCAGCCCTGGGATTTCTTTGGAAGGAATGATGGTAAAGCTGAAACTCTAGTACTTTGGCCACCTCATGTGAAGAGTTGACTCATTGGAAAAGATTCTGATGCTGGGAGGGATTGGGGGCAGGAGGAGAAGGGGACAACAGAGGATGACATAGCTGGATGGCATCACTGACTCGATGGACATGAGTCTAAGTGAACTCCAGGAGTTGGTGATGGACAAGGAGGCCTGGTGTGCTGCGATTCATGGGGTCACAAAGAGTCGGACACGACTGAGCGACTGAATTGAAGCGAACTGAAGCTAAGGGTGTTTTCTACACTCTTCCTGTGTCTCTTAATAAAATCTCCTATGACCTCATAGACTCTTTACCTATTTTTATGTAAAGTGGCTTTAAGAAACAAAGCCTGGTATCTTTGTCACTGCAACCTCAGGACCTCTTACAATGCTTTGTCATCAATAATAGATACTTGAGTATATCAATACTTAAAGAATGAATAAATGCATAAATACATGGTATTTGAATAGTTTTATGTTTTGTGTGTGTGTCTAGTGAAATTGATTCTTATACTACCTATGTGCAAATATATAAAAATATGTGAAAAAGAACAGAAATGAACTTGAGTATAAAAATAGTTTACATTAGCTCATAAAATTGCTGTAACCAGAGACTAAAATGTGTTATTCATCTATATTTTTAGTTCTCAACAGTTTAAAAATCCATTAAGAGTTATCAAGAAAAAAAATCTCTGTATATAAAGGTGACACATATACAAATCATCTTATTCTACAATCAAATTTAAGACTGAGCGACTGAACTGAACTGAATGATACACAACCAAAATACTAATTGACAAATGGAAGCCATATGAGAGTATTTCTTCTTGAGAAGTATATTGTTGTTACTGATATATGTATCTGTCTTTTTCATCAGCCCCTTTGTGAAGGGCCAATTGTTATTGATCTATGTTATTTAGCTTTAAATGTGTGTATTTGAAATAAAATGCTTCATATATTTATTATTTTTATATTCATGTATGCCTCTCCAGGTATATGTTTTTATATAGTTGTAGATTCTATAGATTAGCTTGCTTGTTGAATGATATGATTACTTTTACATTATTTTATCAGAAATTTAGATATCTGAGCTTGAACCAGTCTATTTGATATATATGTCAAAGAAAACTCAAACTTTTAAATCTCGACAATATTATTCTTGAAAAACTTCACAGTAATGACTTGACATGTGTCTGACATGAAACATTACTACTTAGGTAAATTCAGGGCATAAATAGCTTTGTAGATCACTATGAAATCAAGGGAAACATTAAAAACAGAAATTCTTAGCTAAATAATGGAAACATGACATAACTATATTCAGCTCATACCCACCACAAGGCAGAATTTGGACAAAATTTATAGTAATTAATTTAGCCTCTACTCCCACATTCCAGTTTAACCAAAATATTTTTTAAAAGAAATAGATAAATCTTGTGCTTATAATATGCTGAATGAATCACAAGCTATTAAAACTACCTACTAGAAATATAGTACTTTATATAGAATGGTCACTTTTTCCCAGTGTCTAAGCCAGTTCTTGGGAGTGTCATTAGATTGTTTTGGAAGCTGTAGTAGACTTAATATTAAGTCATCACTTTACTGCAGCAAATGGCTTGTACTGTGGAAATTTAAAAAATTACATCAAAAAAATCCCATCTCATTTATTTGTAAAGAAGTAGCACATAAACAAGAAGAAACTGTTCAGTAATTAATATTCATTTATTAGGTATAATGTACACTGTTACATACAATGTATTATATTTGCTTATAATTCATTTGTTGAATAAATACACATGAATACAATTAAAACAATTTTATGTGTCAGAAACTAAATATATATTTTGACAATTTGCAGATAATAGAATATTCAAAATAAAATTGAATGCATTATTATAAAGCAATTGAAATCCTGAAAATGGATATTAAAAAGGTAAATTCAATATAAAATGGGCAAAGTATATAAATAGTAATAACAGAGTACTGTAAAAGGGTAACCAAAAAAAGATATTTCAGTTGTTAGGGAAATGTAACTAGAATAAAATAACATTTTAGCATATTGATCTTGTAAAAATTAAAAGGACAAATTATCTTTATGACTAAAAAATTTTTAGAAAAATAAGTACTTTCATACATTGCTGATGGGAATATGAGATGCTTTCAGTTCAGTTCAGTTGCTCAGTCGTGTCCGACTCTTTGCGACCCCATGAATCGCAGCACGCCAGGCCTCCCTGTCCATCACTAACTCCCGGAGTTCACTCAGACTCATGTCCATCGAGTCAGTGATGCCATCCAGCCATCTCATCCTCTGTTGTCCCCTTCTCCTCCTGCCCCCAATCCCTCCCAGCATCAGAGTCTTTTCCAATGAGTCAACACTTCGCATGAGGTAGCCAAAGTACTGGAGTTTCAGCTTCAGCATCAGTCCTTCCAAAGAACACCCAGGACTGATCTCCTTCAGAATGGACTGGTTGGATCTCCTTGCAGTCCAAGGGACTCTCAAGAGTCTTCTCCAACACCACAGTTCAAAAGCATCAATTCTTCGGTGCTCAGCTTTCTTCACAGTCCAACTCTCACATCCATACATGACCACAGGAAAAACCATAGCCTGGACTAGATGAACTTTTGTTAGCAAAGTAATGTCTCTGATTTTGAATATGCTATCTAGGTTGGTCATAACTTTTCTTCCAAGGAGTAAGTGTGTTTTAATTTCATGGCTGCAGTCACCATCTGCAGTGATTTTGGAGCCCCAAATAATAAAGTCTGATACTGTTTCCTTCGGACTAAATTAAAGATAGTATCCATTAAAATTAAAATCACAATCACTGAGCTTTCACTCCCAATTAATACAGTAATAGTACAGGCCTAGACCCCCACCATAAATCATAAACTGGACATATATATTAAGCAAAGATATATAGACATTGTGAAACAAAGAACTTAGCACTTTTTTCTCTGAAGAAGAGAAACACACAGGCTATGCGTATATAATTTCTGTCTAGAAGTAGTTTTTTAGACTATGATATACAGTAGTGGAGCCCTGTAAAACACAGAGGTCTTATGGAGCAGAGATTGTATTTCTGAGCATCTGAGCAGTTGGATTTTGTGGGGTAGAAAGAAGAGATCTTTAAAGAGAAGAACCTCCAAAAGTACTACATAAGTATTTGGCTGAATACTAAAACGGACATTATGACGACAGTGATGTTGAAACTCACAGAGAGTTTAAAACATATATTAAAAATATGGTTAAGGCTTTAAAGGGAAAAGGGACATACTGTGTGGAAAGTTGAGAAATACTAGTAAAAATATGGAATCTACAAAAAAAAAAAAAGAATGGCATTCTGGAAATGAAAATATACTATATCTGAAATGAAAAAAAACATGAGTGAGTTAAAAACACTTTGGAGTTTGCAAAAACCAAAACCAAAACAGTGACTTTAAAATCAGTTAAGCCTCAATGACATGGGACAATAACAAGTGGTCTAACTTACATGAATTTTCTGAGTTCCAAAGAAAAGATATAAATAATCCAGAGTAGGTATCAATTACTTACAAGAAATCTTACCTGAAAAATTAATTGCATTTACATTCTAGACAAGTAGGAGGATAAAACGTGTCTTAGTTGTGTGGAAAATAAAATAGTTTATGAAACTGAATCCCACTTTTTCATGTACCAGGGACTCCAATCACACAACATACTTGTGGCTTCAAAATATCCTCTCTGTTTTTATTTATTTTACCATTTCACGTTTCCCCTTGTTTTCTCAGAGTAAACTTACTTGTGCTTCAAGATACAGTTCTAAATATTGGGGCTTCCCGGTGGCTCAAAAGATAAAGAATCCGCTTGCAGTGCAAGAGACCTGGGTTTGGTCCCTGGATCAGGAAGATTCTCTGGAAAAATGAATGGTTACCCACTCAATTTTCTTGCCTGGAAAATTTCATGAACAGAGGAGTCTGGTAGGCTGCAGTCCATGGGTTGCAAAGAGTCAAACATGACTGAGCGACTTAGCAGGCAAAATGTTTGGCAAATAAATATGCTCTGATCAGCTGCATTATGGAGATGAAATTTGTTAAAATATGATCATAATTGTCCATTAAGATCAATAATTGGCATTTTTGTAGATGAAACACTAGATGGTCATTAACACAAGAGCTTTGGAAGGTTAAAAAAAAAGTGGCTGTAGTGGGATGGGAAAAGTCATGGACCCTTTGGAAGTAATTAGCTCTAAATTTTTAAACCCAGCATATCTGGATTGTTTATTTGCTTTGCTAAAGGTTAATTGCTCATGTAGTCAAAATGGGTTAAAAAAAAAAAAAACAAGCAGAAAATGATAAACAAAATAAAGTTAAATGTAGGGAAAAGATCCCAGCCTAAAGCATTCATTTCCTTAAGTAAGAGTCCCTTTAAAAAAAGTTACTTTGGTCTTAAAATCATTTGACAACACATACTGAATTTATCCAGCCTTTTTAGAAAAAAAAAATTGTGAGAATCTTGCGGAATTATTGTACTATTGCTTATGACATTCCTCCCTGTTTTGCAAAACTTCCAAAATATTGACAACAAATGAATTTTCACAAGAAAGTTAACCCAGACCAGTTTTAAGAGTCTGAAATCCACATAATTCAAGTGAATAAATTATGAATTCAACTGTCAGTTCAAGTCTCTCAATTGCTGCTTTTAGTTTGTCTGGGAGTGTGCTGACTGTGGTGTTTATTTTAGTATGAAGGGCAAGCTAAATATTCAAATTGCTATCATTTCCCAGAAAAAAATGAATATGGAATAGTGAATAATAAATGTGTCTAAATGCAGTAAACCTTAAGACAGAAACATTTGCTCTCCACAAATAAAGATGGTAAATGTGGTAGAGTATGTATATATGGAACAACAGTTCTTTCAAAGTTTGCACAGGTCCCTCTCTCTACTTCCATGAATAGTTCCATTCATTTCAGTGTGACCCGTTTATATGTGTGCATGTGTGTGTGTGTGAGTTCTGGAAAGCTAGGCTGTTCTACCCTAGTCCAGCTGCATGTAGCAAATGTTTGGAGATGTCTAAATTTGTATAATTCTGTTCAGTACTTTGTAATGAAATAATTCAGCTCAATGTGTGAAAACAGAAATAGAGGGGGAAAAAGAGCAAATAAAGCATTATAGGATTTCTGTTCAAAGTAAAATATAAAATGGCAAGTTAGAGACACATTGATTAGTGTTTTGTTCTCATTTTAATGAAAAACTTAAAATATCACACTTTAACACTTTAGACAAGAAAGTCTATAGAGAAATGAATAAATAAACCAGCTATTTCTCAGCTCAGATAGTTCTATCATCAAACCGAAGCTCATGTTTTAGTTTTAAGAAACTGATTTTTTTCTTCTTTATACTGGATACCATTAGTCATCATATTAAGATTTGAAATTACATTTTAAAATTTTATGAAAACATAAAAATTAACAGCAAAATAGATTAGGTAAATTGTGTGGTTTAGTGTAAATAATATTTTACCTATGTATAATTTTATTGGATTACATGGCAATAATAATTTTGGAAACTAAAATCTATAAACAAGAATTATTTTTTAATTATCAGAATTTTGAAGTGGAAATGGATAGAACTAGAAGTCAGGTCCCAAATATTCTAATCATAACAGCTACTTATTATCACAGTGGTCTTCTGTGAGGCACTTCTCATAGTTAGAACTAAGTTTCTTACTTGTAGATTGAAGTTATTGGCCCACATTATTTAAAGATCGTTTCTTCTCTGATATTTAGGTACCACAGTTTATTTCTAACTATTTTAAGAGAAATGTGCAAAAATAATTAGAAAATATACTTTCAAAAGAAAAGGTCAAAGTTCTAAGTATTTAATTCACTTAAATTATGTTTACAGTATTTTAACCAGATTTTTTTCCCACAGAATCTTAAAAATAATTCTGTTCTTCCAGATATTTCAAATTATTCTATGAAGTTTTTGTCTCATGCTTAACTTGGATGCTAATTTGAGAAAACAGAAATACAAAATCTAATGGATAAGGCAAATTAGGAAGTGCATATAGCATTAAAGTTAATGCCTTAAAGATATTCTCTGAAATTTCTACACATCTTATCTGTGTAGGTGTGATGAGGTATGTAGGTGCCAACCTTTATGGGGAATAAATAGTATAAAGCTGTTAGAACTTATTGTAAGGGAAGCAAAATTAGGGTCAGAAGGGATGTTTTCAATTTTTTTTTTTAACTTGGAGCCATAATAAGAAATATGTTTTACATTACAATGTAGCTTACACATGTTATGTGTGTATTTATGTTTGTGTGTCTCTTTCTCTATCTATGAAGTACCTTTTTTCATTAATTCTAATATGAACTTTTAAAAAACATTTTTTAACAGCTCTGAATCAGGATATCCTTTACAGGATAGGCCATGCAGCCTAAATATTTTTGTCATTGCCAAATAATGAGTATCAAAGCTTGCCAATTGTCTATATACACACATATAGATATGTGTAACCAAATCACCTTGCTGTGCACTAGAAACTAAAACAATATTTTAAATCAACCATACTACAATTAAAAAAAAAAAACCTTGCTGATTATATATCAGTGGCATGGAGGAGCAGCCTAGAGATAATAGTGGAGAGTTCTTTATGCAATATTCCATTAACAATTGTCTTGAAGGTGTAGAAGATGACGTGTGTGTGGGAAAATAGAAACATGGATTATTCTCAGTTGAGAACTAATTCAGAATAATAGGAGCTTGCAGTCAGATGCAGTAATCCTTAGAACATAAAGAAAATGCAATAAATGGGGTAGCCAGTAGCCACATGTAACTCGAGCTCTTGAAATGTGGTTAACATGAATTAAGATGTGCTCTAAGTGTAAACTATAAGCTGAGTTCCAAAACTTAGCATTATTTTCAAAACTAGTACTTTAACACAGTATTATATTTAAAAATGCAAAATATTTCATTAACTTTAAAATATGATTTCATATTAAAATGATGATGTATGTGCATTGCCCCAAATATATATTAAAAGTAATGCCAATTCCATTTAATTGTTCCAATGAGTCTACTATAATTTTTTTAGATTGCATATATAGCTTGCCTTACATTGCTTTGTATGGTGCTTGCTTAGATGTTTGCATTACAACAATCAGAGATTCATAGAGTGTATGTGCTTTTCAATATGTCTGCTCTTTCCCTGTGATAACTATAGGTGTGAAAATACTTTTGGTGGGGAAAAGAACAGGAAAATAATAGACTAATTATCTCAGTCATCTTTCCCTCCTAATATTCACATATTGGTATCCAATGTTAATGTGACAATTGAGACAACAAAAGCAGACCTATGGAAAGAGGTTGCATGAAGAGAGAATGAGCCTGGAATTTTGGAGGGCAGTGTTCACTTGAAAGCTGATATTGGAAATGAATAATAAACTTGGGCAGGCAAATCCACAGACAGTAGGGAAATAGATAAATTGGATAGGCTATGTGGGTGCTGAGATCTAATTGGTCCCATTTTATGCAGGAGTTTAGAAACAGTTTTTGAAATTAGTACTTAATGGTATAGTTATAATCCTGAAGTATTAAATGAGTAACTCCTACAAAATAATTTTTCTTTATGATTCTCAAGTGTTAAATTTTAGAAGCTATTTCAGAGCATAGAAGGAATGTGTATTTCCTTCTATAGAAGGAAATAGACCCCAGAAAAAAGAGTGATACAGATTATTCCTTCAGAGGAAAAAGTATACTTCAATTTTAGGAAAACGAAACCTTCAAAACTGATACCCTACAGTTATTCCTGAGGGTTTCTGTATGTTGACATATGTCTAGCCAATGATAAGAAATGCAAATTGCACTGTATAGACCCACAGTTAAGATAAATGGACTTAAGTGACTTAATTGCTAATCTTTTTGTCATAATCATGAAATAGAACAAAACTAGGGAAGGGGTTTCCCAGGTGGTGTCAGTGGTAAAGAACTCACCTGCCAATGCAGGAGATGCAAAAGACGCAGGTTTGATCCCTGGGTCCAGAAGATCCCTTGGAGGATGAAATGGCAACCCACTCCAGTAATCTTCCTGGAGAATCCCGTGGACAGAGAAGCCTGGCAGGCTCCAGTCCAAAGGATCACAAAGAGTTGGACACGATGAAAGCAACTGAGCAGACACATGTAGAAAGCAACAATAAAGAGGAACAGCTCCATCAATGTCCCGTTCTCTTCTACAAAATCAATAGCCATGAAATTTTAATTTGAACAATTACTTTAATGATTTATATTTTAAAAATTATTTTAATTATTGTGACATATTTTTTTCCTAGTGTACATGGAAATTTTTAAAAATAAATTAACTTAGTGGAGTTGTTGCATTCATGGGTGGAATCACTCACACCACACTGTACTTCTTTATCTTACATCTACTCCATAAAACTCTTTTTCACAGAAAGTGCAAAGCTTTCTCTTTTCCCTACAGTTAAAATAAGAAAGTCTTCTCTCCTTAGAAATGTCAACTTCCCTGAATCAGATAAATATCTAACATATCCAGAGGAGAAGAGACTATTGGGACAAAATGAAAAACTGTTCCAATATTATTTTTATATCTAATGAATATTGGCATACATTTTGCTATCTTTAATTTCCTTGGCAAGTTATTTAAATATTTCTTCTAAAAGGAAAGCATTAGGTTTTATTACTCTACTGAATGTAAAATTATATTCACACTCTGGAGAAAGAGATGTGCTTAAAAGTTCAGCAAATCTAAAAAGCAATAGAAACATTTTGATATTTTCTACAGCATACATACATTACACTTTAATGGAATGATGATGAATCAAAGCATGGTAATTCTTTGCTAAAATAATACATATTTTAAAATATGAAAACCTAGAAAGTTTATGATAGAATCTAGACTTTATGTATAACCTATAATTTTTACTATTTAATAAAATAGTTATTCCTCATATTTGCCTTTTGTAAGACAGAATTGTCATATTATACATAAAAGGTTGAAACCTAGATGAGAGCTCATTACAAATTATACACTGGCTTATGGAAAAATCAGGACTGCAATGTACTATTCTACTTTTGCACTGAGATTTTTTCAGTGTATATTACAAAACGTTGCTTTATGTATCTTTAAACTGTATGACTATCAAAGTAACACTCAAGGAAATATGATTCACCTTTAATTAAATAATCATTTTCTGAAATTTGATAGGCTATTTAGCTTACAGTCTGGAAGTTAATTAGAGTACCTAACACTGAGCATACAAATATCCATAACTAAGAGAAAATACAGACTTGCTGAATCTGCAGAAGATATTTTCTTACCAATGATGTAAGTCAGTCACAAAGAAACTGTATTATATTGTAAATAACATTTAAACTACTGAAAATAACATAAGATAATGTTTGATTTCATGAACTGTTTAAAGTTCTGAGGCCATTTTCAGAAAATTGGAGTTACAACTGTGAAAAGAAAGTTTCATTTCAAGTAAGATAAAGGTTAGAAAATTATTTTCACAGTTAATACCTATGAATCCCTTTTTAAAAATTCACTAAGGCCATTTATATAACTATTGGTAAAGACAATGCCAAGACTTTACTGAAAGATATTCAGTTCAGTTCAGTCGTTCAGTCATGTCCAGCTCTTTGCAACCCCCTGGACTGCAGCACGCCAGACCTCTCTGTCAATTACCAACTCCCAGAGTTTACCCAAACTCATGTCCATTGAATCGGTGATGCCATCCAACAATCTCATCCTCTGTTGTCCCCTTCTCCTCCTGTCCTCAATCTTTCCCAGCATCAGGGTCTTTTCAAATGAGTCAGCTCTTTGCATCAGATGGCCAAAGTATTGGAGTTTCAGCTTCAATATCAGTCCTTCCAATCAATATACAGGACTGATTTTCTTAGGGGTAGACTGACTGGTTGGATCTCCTTGCAGTCCAAGGGACTCCCAAGAGTCTCCTCCAACATCACAGTTCAAAAGCATCAATTCTTTGGTGCTCAGCTTTCTTTACAGTCCAATTCTCACATACATACATGACTACTGGAAAAACCATAGCTTTGACTAGACAGACCTTTGCAAAGTAATGTCTCTGCTTTTTAATATGCTGTCTAAGTTGGTCATAACTTTCCTTCCAAAGAGCAAGCGTCTTTTTAATTTCATGGCTGCAGTCACCATCTGCAGTGATTTTGGAATCCCCCAAAATAAAGTCAGCCACTGTTTCCACTGTTTCCCCATCTATTTGCCATGAAGTGATGAGACCAGATGCCATGATCTTAGTTTTCTGAATGTTGAGTCTTAACTCAACTTTTTCACTCTCCTTTTTCACTTTCATCAAGAGGCTCTTTAGTTCTTCTTCATTTTCTGCCATAAGGATGGTGTCATCTGCATATCTGAGGTTATTGATATTTCTCCCGGCAATCTTGATTTCATCTTGTGCTTCTTTCAGCCCAGCGTTTCTCATGATGTACTCTGCATTTAAGTTAAATAAGCAGGGTGACAATATACAGCCTTGATGTACTCCTTTTCCTATTTGGAACCAGTCTGTTGTTCCATGTCCAGTTCTAACTGTTGCTTCCTGACCTGCATACAGGTTTCTCAAGAGGCAGGTCAGGTGGTCTGGTATTCCCATCTCTTTCAGAATTTTCCGCAGTGTATTGTGATCCACACAATCAAAGGCTTTGGCATAGTCAATAAAGCACAAATAGATGTTTTTCTGGAACTCTCTTGC